>NC_139684.1:30924155-30949155 GCF_964106915.1 Podarcis gaigeae
GCAGAACTGAAATTAGCCACCAGCATAAAGTCTAGAATAGCAAGATATTCAAAAATTCATGCAATTGATTAGTATTGTGTTTTGAACCATAAAAGAGAAAAAGTTTCATTTCCAGATGGACTACAAATGACTACTTAACATCACTTGCTTCTCATTCATCATAGCTCTCAACTGTCTCATTACAAGAATTGCTACTAGTCTCTATACAAACAGCATCTAACTTTAGGATATCATTCTGAGGAGCAACCATGGGACCTCAGAATTGTTTAACAGTTGCTCCCTCTTCCCAAGGAACAACAGGAAATGTAGGGAAACAGGAGTCTCCTAACAACTCTCGGCACCATTAACAAACTACAGTTCCCAGAATTCTTTGCAGGAGGCCATGCCTGTTCAAAGTGATAGGATACTGCTTTAAATGTATACTACAGGTGGGGGTCGAGTATGAAACAGGAGCACAATAGGAAATTGTGCAAATTACTATTTCCTGTTGCTATTTATATTTACTATTTTGTTGCAATAGTATTTGTGCTTGATTGTACTGAATTCATCCTGCCAGACACTGATCAATCCAGAGTGCTTGGTGCTCTGATTCAGAGTGGCAGTGACATGCAGTATGCAATGTCTGTAGGCGCGCAACTAAACTACAGTTAATCTTACCTTTTTCTTTAAATACACATACAATAAGTACTTGAACTTATTTAACAACAATTCCCTCTCTCAAAGGAATCCTGGAAATTGTTTTCACAAAGCAGAAATATAAACAGTCGAATTTGTATTGATGTGGTGAGCAGGGAATTAGTAAAGTTTACTGATGATACCAAATTATTCAGGATAGTTGAAACAAAATGGATCTCAAGGATCTCCAAAAGGATCTCACTAAAGTGGGTGAACAGACATAAACTGGCAAATGCAATTCAATGTAAACAAGTGTAAAGTGATTCACACTGGGGCAAGTCCCCCCGCCTCATTTTCTCATATCTGTTAACAGAGTCTGAACTGGCAGTGACTGACCAGGAATGAGACCTTGGGGTCATAGTGGATTGCTCAATGAAGGTGTCAACCCAGGATGTGGCAGCTGTGAAAATGATGAATTCCAGGTTAGATTTCATTAGGAAAGGGACTGGAAAAAACATTGACAGTATCATAATGCCATTATACAAATCTATGGTGCTAAGGGTATTAAGAGGCCTCTTTTCCCGTCATAGGGCTACAGTTCCGAGTTCCCTGGGAAGAGGGATTGATTACCTTGTCCATAAAAACAAGTACGTAACTCCTATGAAAAAGAAAGAAAGAGCTCAACTATGAGTGTGTGATCACTGAAGATTTCTTCAAAGCAATTGCCCATGTCCAAATTATCAGTTATTTATCAAAGGAAAACTGCTGTTGCGAAATGGCCCACAGGGCACCAATATTTAGGTGCCATCCCCACACTACATGCCTGTTGACAACAAAACTGCTAAAATCAGTCACATTTAACTCCTCGTTCCAGTAGCAGTATATGTACAGTACATTATGTAATTTACTCCCTTTTCTCTTTCTGATTTGGTTTGTGCAGTGACTGACATACATTAGAAACATGCTCTATACTTTATAATACATTTTCCAGATCCGTAAGAGTTCGTGTATTTGCACTACCAACATTTCAGTTGCACACTCCAGACAGTTAAAGAATTAAAATGACCCTTTTCACTGCCCAATGAAGGTTTATCGGAAACTATATTACTCCATGTCTTTTATTTCATGTTAATGGAGTTTTTACAAATCACTGGCACTGACTAGCTTTTAAAAGCTCATTGGAAGTGTGGAAAATATTCCTCTCCCACTATTTTGTATCTTGTCTGATTGATGTGAAAAAAGGAAGACATAAGCATGGTTAAAGGGCTAACTAATCTGGTTTAATGATCCAGAGGACAAACCTTTAAAGTGTAGAGCAATTATTTTTGCAGTGCAATCCTAAGAACGTGTGCTTTGGATTGCAACATTAACAGAACTATTAGAGGTGTGTTTATTTATTTTAAATTAACAGGAACAAAATGGTTAAAACAATGTGGATGAAGTTTTATAATCTGACAAGGAAATTGCAATGCATATGTTATTCATGGATCAATATACCTGGATACTACTCTGTAATTTCAAAATATAAGCCCCTTTGGAGAGAAAAAAAGCATACCAGGAAAGTTTTTCCAACCAAGATCTAGAAAGATAAATGAAGAGGTAGTGGGACACATGGGTTACTTATGAGTGGATCCCGGCAACGTATGAAAGCAGTATCATACCACTTGCTGGTATGAAAGCAGTATCATGGTATGAAAGCAGTATCATACCACTTGCTGTGGCTTCCCCCAAAGGATCCAGGGAGGTGTAGTTTGTAAAAGAGTTGTTTGGATATCCCAAAGTTCCTTGGAAAGAGGGACTGGTTGCTAAATCACTCTGACAACTGTAGCTCTGGAAGGAGAATAAGGGTCTCCTAACAATTCTCTGCATGCTTATCAAACTATAGCTCCCAAAATTCTCTGGGGGAAGCCATGACTGTTTAGACTGTTATTACAGGGCTTTAAATGTGTTGTGTGGCTGTGGACTCAGCTGACTGAAGTTTTTATGTTCTGCAGTGTTGCTGGTAATGCAAGACATAAATGCATGGTTAGAGCCTTCACAAGGCTGCCTGTTGTGGTGCTGATAACACCAAAGTCGTGGGTTCAATTCCCACAGGAGCCACCTACATATTCCTGAAGTCCAGGGGGCTGAACTAGATGACCCTTCAAACTCTCCAATTCTATGATTCCACATTAACATAGGTATCAATGCATTGCTAGGGCATTTAACCATATTTACTGTAAGGCAGCTACAGGGCAGAAAGACTTAGAGGTGCTGTCAAGTGGTTTCCTCATTTAGTGCCAACATTTTACCTTGCCAGCGCAGAATCCCATGGGCTTGGGAAAGGCCCTCACTGTGTGAAGAAAGCTTGTAACGGGTCTGCCCTAACCCCAGGAAGAAGCAGCAGGTGTCAGGAGAACTTCAGTGGTTGTATTTATTTAAGAACAACAGCACAGCAACTCAACACAGTAGCTCAACTTGTTACCCTGGCAAGACTAAGATCCCGCTCAGCTATGGTGGGAACCACACCCAGACAGGGGAAGGGATTTACCTTTAAGGGCTAGGCATAAGAGACAGCTCACACACATACTACATCCAAAGCACATACAGAAGGACAGGATTTGGATGGACTAGTGTCTTTTTTTAAAAAAGTGATCTAGTCCTCTCTAGGAACATAGCTGTGTCACATGACAATTTTACAAACAAGGAGAATGGGGGGCTGAGATGTTTTAGATAAAGCAATAATTCATGCTTATGAATTAATTTATTTTATTTTGATTATTAATTAATTCCCATGAAACATTCCAAAGCAAATAACAGTAAAAAGACATAAAAATGCAATTTCTACTTCAATGCAGATAACAACTGGGATGATAAAACATCTGCACTTAAAGGACACGTTAGGTCTTAAGTCAGGACAATCCTATCTTTCAATATTGAGTAGAATGAGCTTTTCTGACTTTTCTAAGCAGACTTTGTAGCAGCATAAATGCTTCTTTAAGATTTCCTCCTAATATTCTCTTTCTGATAATCTCAAATTTTGCAGCGTAATCAGTTTAGGATACCTCAAAATAGGCTGCACAATGTGTGTGTTTGCATGTGCGTAGTATGTAAAAGTGTGTATGTGTAGTGTGTATGGTGAGGGAGAGGGGCACACACACACTAATGAGATGGTACACTTCCTTACAAAGTAAACAATGAATACTGTACCAAAAGCCTTTACCAAAAATGATGTTCATTAAACAAACAAAAAGAAAAAGAGAAGAACCTATATTTTTCCAGCAACCATGTAATTTGCAAGATGCATTTTTAAATGCTTTGCAACTGTAGAGAGATCCATCAGTCAGATGATACAGATAGATAATTCACCATACTGTCACATGATCTTCCATCAGTCTAAAAGATGTGAATATATTGCCACAAGCTTTGGGAATAATGGGTGCACCTGTTTACAGTGTCACCTCTGTTTGCTAATTGTCTCCTTGAGCTACATTTTACTTCTAATGCATTTATTTTTGACAGGCAGCGTCTATTTAGAAATCACATTACTTCAAGAGCAATTGTTCTTTTGTCTATCAAGTAAATGAAGTGTTGTTATACAGATTTCAGGTTCTGATTAGTGAAGTATCAGTATGCCACAAAGGTCAATCAGTTATTTACCTGAAGTAACAGAAGGATGACAGGCCTTTTTGAAATTTTACAGTTTCTGGTAAGAGACGGAGCCATTTAACAGTACAGTAGTAACACTGATAATAGAAATGCTACCACAAATGCTAATAATACTAAGAGTGATATGCATAGGGATTACTTTTCCTAAAAATAATAATGCTGTGGTTATGTCAATATCAAACATGCACTCTTGCTGTGAGCCTGGTGTTCAGGCTCCAACACTTAAGAGAACAGGGTAGTCTGTGTTTACATATGCACACACTGGAACCCCATGCCCAGTTCCTGGTCTGAAAAACCTCATTAGTGATTTGCAACATGCCAACAGAATGGAACACCATTCTAAAGGATGGCTCTAATTCAAATTTTATTTAAGTTCACAGTTTAATTGTGAATTAACAGAAGCAAATTATCCATTAATGTCTTAAGTCTCACATATAAAACACAACGAGCAGGTAGAAATGCGCTGGTCATACGTGGTCATTTTAAGCATAGCTTGTCAGTATCTTCTACACCTGCCTATTACCTCTAAGGCCTGTTCAAAATTAAAAGTCCAATCCAGGGGAAAAATGCTTATAACTGGATTCATTAATGAAGTAGAAAGACTGGACCTGCTGTGAAATTTGCTCTGTTTTCAGTATACAACTACACAAATTGATGAGTGGCGTAACTTACAATGGCTAAAAAAAGCTAACATTCCATAATCATAATCGGAACAATAATGGGATCAACGTCTAGTTTTAGCAGCTTCACAGAAGTAGTTTTATTGATAGCAACAGGGGAGATTTTTCAAAGACACAAGTTGGAAGTCGGATGCCTTTGAAATCTCTCCTAGTTCCCTAATTTCTATTACATGTGTTAATATGAACATAATGGTAGCAATAAAGCTCAGTTGTGTGTCTGAACACATTTCAACAACTCCAGGATGAATATCTAATTTCCCATCAGATCTAGTGAGGTTTTAATACAAATTTAAAGAGAATCTGTACTCCCCTCGTACCTATTTATATCCATTCAGTAATTTAATGTCTTGTCCATAAGTGATGCTTTGCCAAATCTGTTCCAGCATTATGGTAGCCCTGCTACAAAAAATAAAAATTAAAAAAAATAAAATCTTGAGTTTTCTTGCAGCCACATAGCCAGTGTGGCATAGTGTTTTTCAGGGAGACCCATGTTCAAATTACTTTACAGCCAATATACACAGTAAGTGACTTTGGATCTGTAAAACATTAAGTCTTCTTCATGTGTTACTCATGTGATGTGATTACTAATGAACGCCATCCCTGGCATGAGGCATGCTGGTGGATCCACAGCTGGGCATCCATGCATTACGTATGGTCATCTGCAGTGAATCCTAAATATGAGCAGGTGTTCACACAGAGACTTCCATGTGATTGGAAAACTGGCAAGTAATGCATGAAGGAGACTCATCTCCTCCTTCAATGTTCATGTCAAGAGAAATAGAAAATGCATATTAGGCTGAAAACAGTTGACTTCTTTATATTAGTGAAACATTTTGTACAGTTAGTCTTTAGAATAAGGTCTTTTAAATAACCAATAGTTTGCGACATGCTTGACAGTGTTCTCGTCACATGACAGCAGTTCATCACATTCCACACTCTGGTGAAATTTATTATTTACTTATTTAAAGCATTTCTATCTCCCTCTTGAGCCAAAAAGGAAAAAAGGCTCTCAGCACTGCTTACAACTGACAGTAATAAAACAGTCCTCACCATTAGATTCACAACTTAAAAATACATCACATGAAAGGAAAAGGGATTGGAAGGGAAGAGGAGTTATTGCAATGACCAACTGGAATGTGAATATTTCAAGGAAAGGAGGAGCCAAAGGTCATTTTGGTAGCTAGTCATTTATATCCTAGTTTCTTGCTTAGCCTGGGAAACAGAACATCAATGATTTCTTGAAATATTGTTTAAATTGTGAAATATATTGCGGCATGTGATGCTTATGGGTTATCTTTAGCAGAAGGCTCTCACCCACATCCAATCCATGCTTCTTTAAAAACAATCACATTCCAATCCGGAAACTCAGCTTTAGCAAGAACTATTGAAATTGCAAGTGGAGCAGAACTGATAGCCACTGCCATCCTTAATGAACATCCCCCCAATTCACCACTATGGGAAGATATGCCCAGTGTCTGTGGTTCTTCTGTCATCCACCTCTTTTGCTTTGCTGAAGCAAGGATTGAGTGGGGGTGGGTGGACGGGCTCCTGTTCAGCAGTGTCAATAGCTGTTTATGCCCTTGGGACATAGCTGGTGTTCCAGCAGCAGTCTAAGGACACTGGTGGTGACTCCGAGCTTCAGCTGGGACCTTACCACTCCATTTTACAATCTGCTACACTCTGACTGTGGATTATGTAATTGAGCCACAAGCCACAATCCTCAAAGTTCTTCTGGTGCCAACCAAGATACCCTGGAATAAGTGATTTATATATGCTGTATGTATGTATGTGTTGTACAATAATGAATGCATTATATTTCTTAGACTGATTGGGCAATTCCAACATAACTCTTTCCAAAAAAATAAAGGGGAGTCCATACAATTTCTACCCCATCCATGTCAATCCTATGCAAAGGCCACCTCTGAACAAGCCACCTCTGGCTCTTACATGGGAAAGCCCAGCATTGCTGCAATTTTATTAGTTTGCCAAAAGAAACAGACACAAAAAAGCAATGCTCGCCTTAAGTCACATTCTAAATTGGCTCCCTAGAGCATTTTCCTACCTTGTTCACTAAAGCACTGTGTATGTTTTCTCAGTGTTTAGCATATGCTATGTAACCTGAGCAAGATTCATATTGTTCCTCTAGTTGTTTTTCTAAAATATGTTCCCATCAGGACCATAATTACATGCAAAATACTAGACACCGAATGATTCATAAAGATGTTTAAAAAAATTCTCCACCATTTTTTATTTTAGCAATCCTGAGGCGGCAATGTAGAAAGAATTAGGAAAGGATCACAGTCCCTGTCTTCTGTTTCGAACTAGAGACAAACTTCAGATCAATTTGTATGTCTGTCTACGTGCCAAGAACTGAATACTTAGAAATGGGTGAGGGAGATGTCTTCCCTAACATGCTATGAAGATTGGAATTAAGCTTCTGTTCTTTTGACAAATGTGTGTAAGATAGAAATATAAATAAGTGACTGGACACTTTACTCGGTATATAAGTAACCAGTTCTGAGCCTTTTAAAGTCTAAAGTGATTCCTCTTTGGATTTGTTTGTTTGCTTGTTTTTTGTAAAGGCAGCAATTATACAGTTACAGATAGGTAGCCGTGTTGGTCTGCCATAGTCAAAACAAAAAACAAAAAAAATCCTTCCAGTAGACCTTAAAGACCAACTAAGTTAGTTCTTGGTATGAGCTTTCGTGTGCATGCACACTTCTTCAGATACACTGAAACAGAAGTTTCCAGACCCTTCTATATAGTGAGAAGGTGGGGAGGGGTATTACTCAGAAGGGTGGTGGGAATGGGTGATTGGCATATAGCTGTGATGAGCCTGTTGACGACTCTTAACGACTGCAATAGGTCTTACAGGAAAAAGCAAGGGGTGAGAAGGTGAAAAATGGCTTTGTCATGTATAATGAGATAAGAATCCAAGGTCTTTGTTCAGACCAGGTCTCTCCATGGTTTTAAGTTTGGTGATAAGTTGCAATTCAGCAGCTTCTCTTTCCAGTCTATTTCTGAAATTCCTTTGTAGTAAAACAGCTACTTTGAGATCTTGTATAGAATGTCCTGGGAGATTGAAGTGTTCTCCTACTGGTTTCTCTGTCTTGTGATTCCTGATGTCTGATTTATACCAAGAACTAACTTAGTTGGTCTTTAAGGTGCTACTGGAAGCAATTATACAGTTAGCCTTCCTCCCAAGTCTGGAAAAAAATGCTAGATGCCAAACATTTCACTAGTCAACTTGCCCACACATATCTATGTGACTCATTTGTGATGTAAAAGGGGTGCAGGGACAACAATGGGTTGCATTCAGAATGATTTCATTATGCTTAGACCACACCCACTGAAATCAATGCAGCTTAAGTTAGACATGACTAAGAAGGCACACCAATTTCAGTAAGTCAGCTTCATGTATGACTAAGTCTGGATGCAACCCAACTGACTTTGTAAAGCCTTCCCATCTAGTTGCCCACAGAGGATTATTCATTGCTACAGGAGACTGGGTAAGCACCATTTGACAATCGGTGGTGGTGGTGATTTTATTGATTTCCAATATATAACCATTACAAAAAGAGAGAGAAAAGGATGCAAAAACAACATCCTCTCCCCTTCCAGGACAGATCACTCTAGTTAAGTTTGACAAAGTCCAATCTATTATTTCAGTAGTTGCTATTCTTCAGGGTTATCAATAAAGTATTTTATAAAAGAATGCCATATTTCAACAAAATCGTCTACATCATTTGTATTATTCAATGCATTTAATCTCTTTGTTATTTCTTCTGATGCAGCAATAGACCATACATTCTGTTTCCAATTGGAACATCTGTGCATCTTCCATTGGAAACAGACAATCCTATTTTAAAAATGGCAAGAACTAAGGTATTAACCCCTGAGATTCATTTTATTTATGAAAGCATTTTGATGCACACAAAGAAGATTCACACGTCACAACCAGCTCCTAAATTATGAACGTTCCATGTCAGCATCAGAATGTGAACTATAAAGGGCATGGTTTTCAATGGGATTAGTTTAACTATCCATTCTGCTCTGGGTACAAGATATACAATATACAGAACTATATAGTTGCTGCATTTAAGGCAAGGCTGGGGAACCTATGGTGCTATAGATGTTGCTGGGTTCCAGTCCCAACTTCCCTGACCACTGGACATGCTGGTTGGGACCAACGGGAGTTGGGAGTCCAACAAACTCTAGGTGGTCCTCCTCTAAGTCCTGGAGAGCAGATGTTTTTCACCACCATCTCCCACAGCCACCACTTTCTTTAAAAACAACATTTTATTTGCTGTGTCTTAGTTTTCATTTATTGTCAGACACTTTGGATGCTTGCTATCAGGCAGAAAGGCAGGATGTAAATATTGTAAGTACATAAATATAAGTGAGTGATTCAGGTTGTTTGATTTGAAACTGGTTCTACTTAACAGAAGTCCTATGTGCCACATGGAAAACTCATGCAAAACAGCTGCACATCTCATCAGGTTTTAGAGTAAGGCTCAGTATGGTCTGCAATACCTTGCTTGGCTTAACATGGTGGCTAAGGCTACAGAGGAAGCTGTGTTATACTGAGTCAAGCCCACTGGCCTGTCTAGCTCAATACTGTCTACATTGACTGGTAATGGCTTTGCAGCGTTTCAAACAGCGGACAATTCCCAGCCCTACCTAGAGATGCTGAGGATTAAACCTAGGACAATCTACGTGTAAAACAGATGAATGAGGTACATATTTCCCTTAGCATGATCTCCCATTGACTGTGTGTGTTGTGTGTTTTAATGTAATATTTCCTGTGCCTTGGGGACAGGGCAGGCTTTTACTCCAATTAAAATATACTCGTGGCAATGTAAATGTCCTTCCTTGTTATTTAGTTATAAAATTTCTACTCTGTTTCTCTTCCAAATGGGGAACCCAAAAAGGCAAGCAGCAATATAAACCCAACATAAGCATTAAAAAAAAAAAATCACTTGTCCAAAACCACAAGATAACGACATGGGTTGTGTACACACTATTTACCTTTAAAACACATTTGAAAAATGTTTTTTCCCCTCAAAGAATTTTGGGCACTGTAGTTTGCCCTTCATAGAGTTACTACAGTGCCCATAATTAGCTGAGGGAAATAATGTCATTTGCATGTGTTCTAAAGGTATAACACGTATACATTCATTTACACCAAAACCAAGATGTGGGTCTTTAACTAAAATTCCTATATCTGCTACCTAAATACTTGTTGAAGAGAGTAGGTCAGGCTGAACTGGGCTAGATTAGATTAGAATATTCTAAATGTCTGAGAGAAAGAAGAAACTATGAAAATGAAAATGAAAATTAACAAACCCTGCAACATTTATTTTATAACTTTTGCTCCTATATTTTCCTTCTCCCACCCCCAATATCCAGAACAATCTCACCTCTTTCTTCACCTCTTACCCCCGCCCCCACACCAAACAATCTTAATGTAGTGATAAAATGAGGAAAGAAAGAAGGAGGGTAGGAAGATTATTATAAAACAGGATATTTATGGCTAGGGTCTTTGGAACATTCATAGTCTTACATATATTTTCTCTAAGTAATCAGGAATGTATTGGTATTTTGAAATTATGTATCTCTAATAACACAAAAGTACTTAAGAACAGAAATAGACAGTAATGGAAAATGCAGTCAACTGTTGACAACATATAGAATTTCAGAAAATAATTTACAGAGAACAGCAGAGCAGATGAGTCAAAATTTTCTCAAAAATATTCCTTGCCTCCGATAGTCCAATGTAATTCATTTTCTATCTCTGTTCATTAATCATTGTTAAAATTAGTGATCCATTTCTTCCACTCTGCCATCTGCACTCAGCTTCGTAACAAACATGACACCTTCCTGCATAATAAAACCTGACAACTACGAGGATGCATTTCCAAATAGCTTTCTGCATATTTGCACCTCTATAACCGATTCCGTTGTCAGACAAAAGTGGATTATTTAACCAGAGTTCTTTCTTTATCAATGCAGTCTCTCTCTCTCTCTCTCTCTGCATGCACACACATGCATGTATGTATAAAATAATCAAGTAAAATATGTTCAATTAAATAGAATTAGGAGGAAGGTACTTTAGATTTCTACTATAGCAACTGATAAAACCTAGCATGTAAACACAGCACTCTGTGTCTCTATGAAGCCTCCATGTCACAATTTTTTGTCCGAACCTTCTGACCCTATGAATGTATCAGATGTCCCACAGACTAGCCATAATTTGTGTATGCCAAGTGTTTAGTCACATGGTATGATAAGACCCTTGCATTTCCATTGTGTTCACTTTATGCCTTTCGCCAGTAATAATTTATATTTTTAGAGATTAATGTTCATTCTTAGTCTCCCAAAGCTGGGGGCACAAGTTCATGCTCTTATTGTACAAGCAGACACAGTAAGTGTGTTCCCACTGATCTAATATGCTTCTGTGGATTCCTTCCTGTTCCTCTGCACGGGATGCACTCAGAAATTTTATGTTTGCTCATTTAAGGCTGTCTCACCATTCTGCCCATTTGGCACTTCATACTGCTGTGTTCAAAATGGCTAGAACTCTTAAAATGCTTTAGACGAGAGGGCGGGAGGAAGCAAATCTTCCACTGTCTTCAGGCATGAAACTTACTGACTTATTGCTGTCATTTCTCCATCAGATGCACTTGTATTGGAAGCGTCTAATGGGTGGAGAGAGAGAGAGAAAAATCCACCGGTATTATCTTTCTGGACATGTCAATGAAAGCTATTAATTTATTTTAATGCGTTATTGACATCTTCTTTGCTATAGATGGAAAAGCAGAGAAGGTAGAAAGGAAAGAACCTATTCAGACAGGGATAGATTAGCCACCAATGCTCTCTGTAAGGCAGGGGTCCAGTCAAAGTGGGGACCCAGCTAGAGCCCATTGTTTAGGATCAACTGGATCCTCAAGTGTGCACTTCTTGTTTACACGAGTTTCTGCCCTGCTTGCTGAGAGGTGACAGAAGCAGTGGTGCCCCATCCTTCCATACTGGATTGCATGCTGAGAGGGAGCAGCTATGTCTTCACCCAATGTGCATTACCTGGATGATTTCCTCACCCCATCCAATGCCCCCAAGAAGCTGTCATCTGCGCATGAAATGTCATCTGCATAGCACAATGGCTGTCTCAATTATACATACTTCAGTTTCATGGTGAAATGAACATGCCTCAAGTTTTCCTTTCCAACTGAAGCTGGTTTGAGGGGAAACGCATCAAATATGGGTATTTCTAAAGAAACTATGGGATAGCTCTGCATCATGGATAACATAATGTGCACAGAGACTCAAATGCCAATGGTCAGAGTACACTGGAGCCAGAGCCATGTACACAGCCTTAGTCTACCTCCATCACATAGTCCAGGCATAGGCAAACTCGTCCCTCCCATCAACCATGACCACTGGTCCTGTTAGCTAGGGATGATGGGAGTTGTAGTCCCAAAACATCTGGAGGGCCGAGTTTGCCTATGCCTGACATAGTCTCTTAGTGGTTGTGCCAATATGGTGAGGCTCACTGGACGTCAACATGAAACTGAGCCTTCAGTGTGATTGGTCCACTCATCTAGAATGCTCTTCCAATAGGGATTCAGCAGGCGCCTTCTGTATTAACTTCCAGACAGTTGCTGAAAACTTTCCTTTGCCACCAGACGCATCCAGACAGTTAAGAAAAACATCATCCATAACAGTCAGTTGGTGATTTGTTTTGATTTTTCCTGTGATTCTTGTTGCATTTTAATGGTTGTAAACCACTTTGAATGTTTAGAAAATAAAATTGTGGCATACATGCAGCAACAATCTTATGTGTGACCAATTGACATGTGATGGCGCATGCAGGCACCATGGTGACCTGGAAGTGACTGGAAAAGGAGGGCAGAACAGGGGCAGGGTGGGGAGATGGCAGAATGGGGCAGAACGAGTCAATACATGCTCCACTGTTGTGTGCAATAACCTGGAATGCAAACCATGTGCAAATCGGGGGTTGCCTGTACAAATACTGTGCTTTGGTGTTTTGTTTTTGTTTGTTTTTTTAAAAAAATTGTGGTATACAGATTGATTTTAAAAAATGGGCTAGCTCCATGTACACCACCCTAGGCTTCTTGGCGGAAGAATGAGAGACAAATATGACCACACACAAAGAAAAATTATCTCACAAAAAGCAAAATATGTCTAAACTCTCCCCCCCCCCCGTGTGCTTGCACACACTCAACATTTGCATATCTCAACATATAATTTTTATCAAATTTTAAAATGCCTGCATATTTCTAGAAGCACAATTTATAAAATATTGATAGCTAGAAACACAGCGGTGACCCCCCCCAGCCCACCCCTCAACCACCACCACTACCTCCACAGTAATATTGTTCTCAAAATTTTAGCTTGAAATGCTAAAATCTGAGCAGTGAGTTTTACAAATATAAAGATGTTACATTTTTTTAAAAAAGGATTTCTGGTTGTTGTTTTTTAAAAGAAATCTTCATTATTATTTGCCAGGCAGTTTATGGAAATGAAGTGTCTAGCCTATTTATTCATTTAACACATCTCCTTAAAGCTTGCAATAAAATTTTTGAGAGCAACTTGCAACGCTCTTTTTTTCCTCCATCTCTCCTCTGAACAAAAAAAAAATCACAAACAGACATTGTCTCTATAGCTGTCTCTTTTGCCTACTAGTTTCCTTTTTTCTTCACATGTCTGCATACTGACACATTCAATTTCAGGTTATCAGCACATCTGAATTACGGAATACTGATGGGGATAGAGGGCAAGCCTCTCTAGACTGATTAGCATCATTTAAGAAAGCATTCACTTGCTTGCTTCATTGGCTGCAGGGATTCCATGATGGGTGGCCTTTTAGCATTAGAAGTCAATATGGAGCAATCTCATTTGAATTAAATATGGACAAAAGAAAAGATCTGATTGTGGTTATTCATAGCTAACCTTTTAATTTCACAAAGCGCCCCCCCCAATGGCTCTAAACCCTTAAAACTTAGGAACATAAAGGTTTTATTTTTCTCATATATATATGGGATAGACACACACATAGACACACACCCCTTTCCCCCTTTGATTTTATCTTGTTGTTTTTCATTTGCACAAGGAAATGCAAAGCCACATTTTATGTTCTAAAGAAATATCTTTATGAATGTTCAAGGAAAACCTTTTAACCTAGTTACCCCTCAACTATAATGAAAGCACAGTGCCTAATTCTAATCCATAAAATGTATGTAAATCCACTCTGAAAAACATATTTGTCTATATGAGATTTACACTTGCATCAGAATGGGTTACAGATAGAACTAAAGTATTTCGTTAACACAGATGACGATATATAGCTGGTCACACTGTAACCTTTGTTTGGAAAGGGGACCTAAACTCATTGTGTAGTTGAAACTAGTTTAAAAGCATAACAGAACTCTCATCTCAGGGGAGGGGGAGGGGAACAATTCACATGATAATTTTATTTGAGCTCAGTGAACAGAACAATAAAATAGTAAAATAGTAATATTTCTCTCTGGCTGGATTAATGGAGTTATTATATGTTGGAATCCTTAGATTCAGAAAGGATTGATGTGATTGTGGATCATATTAATGGGCCCACCACAGGGTCAAACTTACATCATGTATGTTGAGCAAGCACATGACACATTCTCAGATAGATAATAATTTTTTTAGTATAAATGGTTGATTACTCCATATTATGGCAGGATCACCCATAGGTTCTCTATAAGCCTATCAGCTGATTGCTGCATGGATCATAACACTTTTTAATGCACTTATATAGAACATGGAGTGGGATTTATTAATCTTTCCAGAAGAAAGGAAGGGGAAAGTTATGCAAATGTCAGATTGGCTAATTGATCCTCCATCCAACTCTTGAAGACTGTCTTTGCAATTCTGCATGCAATGTATTGCCCTGGAAAAAAACAATTATATCTGCTCTGAACTGTGTGGGCTTCCAGGCTTTAATTGCAAGTGGGTCATTTTGATATCACAAATGGGTTGCTGGCAACAGGTTCCTTCTACTTATCTGATTATATGGATTGGTGTGTGGACACTGGGGGGGGGGGGAGATTGTATGCATGAGAAGCACTGATCAGAGATCACACAATAAATACCTGCTTGGAAGCACCCCAAGACAGCTGTCATGATATGGATATATTATGGACACTCAGGAGCATGGGCCAAACGCACAGGCATGACAGCCCTATTCAGGCACTCACCTCTAATGCACAGAGGCACACACACTAGGTCCCATCCTCTAATCCCATCAGTTGCAGCTTCTTCAGATCATGTGTTGGGTGGGAAAGTCTGAAGGTGGAATATTCACATTTGATTGTGTGCACTTAAGACTCCTACAAGCAAACAGAACCCCAGTTGTGCATGGTTTCTATTCATGGACAATTCACATCATGTTCAGTCAAACAGTGGAAATTTTCCCCTTCTGATAATGTGTGTAGGTAAGCACCTGAATAGGGCTGGTGGGTCTCATTCCAAAGGAGAGCTCACCATGGTTCCCACTTATCAAAATGGAACATGCCTGAGCCAGATACCTGACAAAGCTCCCACTTGCCATACTAAGAATCTCTTTTACAGAACTACGATTCCAATCGATGCCCTTGGCAGTGTTGGATGGACGGTACGGCAAAGTACATTACAAAGAGAGACTCTGTCTGTGTGGACAACCCTGATTTGAGGACCTGCGCCATTATTTATTGCAGTGCCCATTATATATATATAGACCCAAGAGACCGATTTATAAAACCCCTGTTTATGAATGGAGCACATTTCAATAGGGTAGAAAGGGTGAAATAGTGGCTGAGCAACACCGACGACTTTGTTACTTATAAAGTAGCACTCTATGCGCTGGCAGCTAAGAGGGTCAGGAGGAAGGAACTAGACAAAATAGTGGTCAACTGCAAAGGGGATTCAGATATTTAATTTGGCACATCTTACCTGAGAATCCTCTGCTATTCTATTCTATTTAATGCAACAAATGCATTCCAAAGGAATGTCAGGCAGGTTTGAAGATGGAACAAACACAGCACAAAGGTTGGATAAATGCAACTAGTTCATGCCAAAGCAACATATAGCATGTGTAGCCTGAATGAATCAACTGTCTTGGTTTGCATTGTTTCCATCTTATAGAAGCCTTATATCTGAGGCAGCTGACCTAAGGTGAAAATTTCAAATGAGAAAACAATTAACTTTTTTTTTCCAAGTAGGTGGAAAAGAATGAAAATATAGATGAGCGGGCACGCATATAAAGAGAGTGATCTCCTTGGCTTCTAGGTTTGAAGATATTATTCAAGAAATAACTGACAGAAGCTGCTTTTAGCCTGATAATGCCTAGTGTTTGTGTGTGTGCAGTGCATTCTTACACCAAGTGCACACCAAGGGTCAGTGTTCACAGATCAGGAGTCTCATGCTCTACCAACTGATCTGTACTAACTTAAAAGAGACAAACTGCAATTATTTACTCCAGGAGATGTAGAACAAACATAGCTACTTGCCAAATTGTGTCAGTGCTCAGTGGTCATTGGTGTCCATTGGGACTGGGAGGGCAGAGGACTGGGGAGCCAACAATAAGGGGAGACAGAGCCATTAATAGGCAAAGCCAACTAATTCCAGTTTTGTCCCTATCCTCTTACCTGCTGGATTTTACCAGGGCAACGTTGACACTGGAGAGGAGGAAGCTGCCAACCTGGGCCACCTTTTGGAAATCAGTCAGATGAGGGTTGGCTGAGGGCAGACTGAGGGTGGCAGGGCAGCACTATGTGGCATCCAAGACAGGCCATATTTCAAAGTCCAACACACAGCTAACTCAAGGACCTTTTTGCAGATAGAGGATCAGGATTTGCATTAACAGAATCACACTAGGCTATATACTGCACAACATGATTATTAAGCCAAACACAATCAAATGGCCATGTACTAGAGCCTGCAAAGGTTGACACACACCTGTGTTTGCAGGTGTAGGCCAGATACAAGAACAAGTGCTATAAGCTACTATATGTGGCTGAACGGCTCCAACTTGGTGGGCCACAAGTTGTGCTTACCAGACATCAACATCACCAAAGACCATTTCTGTTTGTAGGTTCTTCATTATTTTAGTTTACCACTGGTAGCAAAACTATGTCTGGTAGCAAAACTGGTAGCAAAACTATGTCTGTCTTTGCTCACATCATAAGAAACTTCCAGCCTATTGCCTTGGCACACACAGTGTACTTTTCACATGTCAATTCACTTCCAACACATTTGGATAATCAAAGTTTGGATAATGGGAGAACTGTTTATACTGAGACATGGGAAAATAACAGTGGGTTTGCACAACCTAGCTTTGGATATTGGGGACTTTACTGTAAAAAGTTACAGTTTGCTGAGGCTATGTTTATAGTGCAAAAATATTTCACTTCCAGCTACCAGCTGCATACAGAATTTTGCAAATTCCTATACAAACATTCTCTTAAACAGCTCAGTTGGAAAAGGCAGGTCAATGGAACCAACTTATCACTACATTTGCCCAGGATTGCATTGCTATGGTGAAAGACCTAGCATACTTAGGGTATTCCTAAAACATCACAAAGAAGTTTGCACAGAAATGATAATTTGAGGAAAGGAGCTGACTCCATACGCTATTGGATAAAAATGATTGGTTAATCATTCTTAACAAAAATGAGAAATACAAACATATCAAATCCAAATATGGAGAACCATTCTTGAACTATTAGTGGGTCATGTCTGAGTGTGGTGATTTACTACATGTAAGCAGGCCCATGCATAACTTATCTGAGGCCCAAGATAAAAGTTTCAACTATACTTGGAAAACTAATTCTATATGCCTAATTCTGCCCCAAGCCTTGCTGATGCAAAATAACCCCAGGACCAAATACATGATTCCGCCAGACTCGCAGTCCATGAGACATGCCACCAAGGTGCCACCACCTAATCAGATCAGATGCTGCATGCTGGTAGGCAGTACTGCAGGTCCAGATTTTACTATCAAAGCCTTGCAGTGTATACGGACAGACAAGGGCATTTCGCCCATAGCCATTTCACCCATTAAGTCCTTTATCAGTTGAGAGGCATAGCACATTCCTGGCAAGTCTGACAGGCCTCTAGCACCTCCACACTCACTGGCTTAGCCCTCCAAGGCCTGGGGCAAGTGTACCTGGCTGCCCTCCCCCAACATCCTGCAAAGACCTACACGTAAGATATAGATACACAGGGCAGTTGTTGCTGTTTTCTTGTGTGTGATGGTGCTAGTCAGTATGGAGTAGTGCCACATCTTATTTTCTGCTCATGGCAGCCATTTTGTGCTCCCACCCATAGCACCAGTTACTCATGTTTTTACACATTCACCACCACCACCCCCCAAAATGCATATGCTCCCCGTTCCCAGCTCCTGATTTCACGTTGTCAAAATTTGCTCGTGATTCAGTCAAAGCTCTTGATCAAACAAACCAGTCCAAAAGCTAAATGTTATGCTAAAGACACTTTAATGTAACCTACTTAGAACTAGCCAGATATATTTGTTTAGAAAAAGAAGGCACAAGGAAGGGAGTGGGCTTCCACTCTGCATTGGGACCACAGTACAGGCAGTAGAGGTTTAACTCTTCCATCCATGCTGTTTTCCTACTGATATTCACATCTGAACTGCCCCTAAAGATACTGTTTCAGTATCAGTAGTACTGTGGAACAAAGGTAATCAGTGATGGAATGGAACCAATGCATGCATGAACACATATGGAAGAGTACGTAGTAGGATTTGTCTGTCCATACCACAAATACTGTGAAATACTTCATAATTTCACCATCCTCACATTCTCCATCAGTATTCCAATGCCATTATCAAGGTTCATCCTGTCCACTTTTAAACAACAAAAAACTGCATGGCTGAAAGAAAAACCCCACAACTCAGGAGCATTTTCTCCCAGTCTTAAGCATGTGCATTAAGTGGCCCTTCACAAGCTTTCCTTCCAGTAGGCTTTGTTCAGCTGGCCATCATGTACCGCCTAATGCAGCACAAGGAAGAAATAGAAAATGTTGAGGGTTATTGAGCACTGAGCTTTCAGAAACCATAAGCAAAAAGTTGCTGGGTGCTTTTGAAGCACAGATTGATCTGTAAATGTGAGACACTGAAAAATGACAAGTGTACAAAGTCTGAAATGCTTCCACCATACGCCACAGTGACAGTTTCATACAAGGTAATACGAGACACTGGTAGAAGAAAATAATGGTATAGGCAGGAACAGAGTACAAGCAGTAAAAGACTACATACAATAAAGAATGGTACTGAGCCCCATGCCTCTGCTCAGCTGTGACCTGATAGATGCTTTGCAAATGGTGCATAAACATCTAAGCATGTAATGGGGTCCCTATCAAACCTGAACCGCTCAGTTTAGTTTCTATGACCTCAGCACCTACTTTTTCTTATCTGCAGTACAAAACTTATTCAACTACTTTTCTTGTATGCTATCAATTCCAGATCTTAAAAATACGTAATAATCTTTTCTATATGTAACTTTACTGAACACTTTGGGCTTATGCAATTCTTGTTTCTTGCCTTTGTGTATCAGCATGTCAAACGTGTGTGTGTGTGCGCACGCACGCACGCATGTGCTTACTTCTGATTGTCACTAAATTAATGGAATGGAATCCAGAGAGAAAAATCCTGATAGCGTTTCACTGAGGAAACTGAACAAAACATTATAGATCCAGTTACAGATAGGTAGCCGTGTTGGTCTGCCATAGTCAAAACAAAACAAAAATTCCTTCCAGTAGCACCTTAAAGACCAACTAAGTCAGTTCTTGGTATGAGCTTTCGTGTGCGGTATCTGAAGAAGTGTGCATGCACACGAAAGCTCATACCAAGAACTGACTTAGTTGGTCTTTAAGGTGCTACTGGAAAAAACATTATAGAATTTGAGGAAAAAGAAACAGAGAGGTTTTGCCTTTCTTACTTCAGGCCTTCTAATAGCACGGTGACATTCAACCAAACACACTGAGGAAAATGCCCTCAGAACTATACAGCCAATCAGAGCATGTGCAACCTTAGCAAACATGCCATTTTGAATGGTTGCTAAACAACATCCCACAACTCTTTTGGGCCGTTGACTAATGCTGAAAAGAAAATTAGCCCTTAAATTTCAAACTGAATGATCCCTGCTGTTGCACTTCCAACCTTTATGGCAGCCGTTGTCTGAGGCCCTTTTCCAGGTAATGATTGACAAAGATTAGGTAGGTAATTACCAGAGAAAGCACCTATTTGATCGCACCACATTTAGGTCACTTACTTGATTTAACTGCCTTTCATTACTAGATGAAGACGTTTTAATTTCTGGCTTTTTTATTTGCGTGTTCAGGCCCAGAGACCAACCCCCTAAATAAACACACATTTGACTCAAATTTTAGTTTTGGTTTCTGGCAGAATTTAGTCCACAACTTTATTGATTACAGAAAAGTGAGTGGTTGCATAGGCTCTGGTTCACCTAGCTCCCTGCACCCTTGCAGGTAGTGCTGACCCAGGGCTCCAGCATAGGTCAGCCAAGGGTGAACACCTGAGGTAGGTAAAATGCCCGGGAACAGACTCTGTTCACTCTCCAAATGCTCCCCTGGACTCAGGCATGGGCACAACCCCCTCTTGGGGGTTGACCAAACCAAGTTGAGTCCCTAGATTCCTTTAATGGAATACCCTTCACATACAGATGGCGAGACTATTCTCCCATCCTTATCATATGAACCTATCCACAACCTTACAAGTTGGGACGATTTGCTATGTGGCAGGCGAAACCCAAATGGCAACAGCCAATCAGCCAAGTGGGGAAAATTCCTGCCATGCCCCTGTCCCAACAACAGACAACACACGATGGTGTAGCAAGGTCAATTGCACAATGCCCTAAAATTAGGGAGAGGTGGGCAGGTGTTCCGATGCACGAGGCAAAAGAGGAAGCTCTGGGTCACATGCATAGGTATATATAGGTCCCTCGATCCATTTAGACTGCACCCCATTGGCCAGATTAAGCCCAGCAATGAGGGATCTACCAATCGGGTGTTGTGGCTGTCCAATATACCCACCCACAACCAGGAGGTCAGTCTCCAGGTCTCACTACAACACGTGCCCTCTTTTAGGCAGGACACAATTTATTTAGCTGTTTTATGTTATTATCCTATATGCTCTTTCAATATTGTTTATACGTCTTTATTTTATTGCATCATTTTTAATTTATTCTTTCAAACCCTGTAAATTGCCATGCAGTTGAAAAGTTGAATAAAAAATGTTTTAGATAACTATTTTGAAACTTTAAAAGTTATTGCTGCTTTATAAAATCTCCTGCTTCCTTTATCATGCTTGCTTTTTCTAAAACTTGCTGAATTTGTTTTACTTCAGACTCTCTCCCAATTCCAACTTAACTATAATCTGACTGTGTTCCTATAAACCCAATCTTAGCTCTGACACTATCAAACAGAGCCTGGACCACTCTGATGTCCAAGGCACTTTCTGCACATCCCTGCTTTCCCCAATTGTGTTGATTTGCTTTCTTCAGGAAGGGCCACACCTGCAGGAAGCAACACTAGATATTTTATTTCAGCAATGTTCCTAATGCATCTGGTTAAGAATAGATCCATTCACAGAAACATGATGAGGCAGGTCCATTGATCACTGAATTAAATGGCTAGCTAAGCTGAAGCTGCCATGTGAATTTCAAAAGGTTTACTTTAAGATACCACAACAACCATATTCATTATTTTTAAAAGGTGCATTAGTGAATAAAATGCATTAAGAACATAAATGGAACCCTGCTGGATCAAACCAAAGACCTATGTAATCCACTGCACTGTTTGCCACACTGGCCAATAGATACATCTGGGAAGGCTTCAAGCAGGAGCTGAGGGCAATAGCTATCACTTGTGATACATTCTTCAACTACCTGAAGAAGCATCACATAAAAGAGGCAAAGGCTTGTTTGACTGCTGCCCTAGAGGGAACAGCTACATCTATCCAAAATGCAGGAGGATTGGTATTTTGGTTGGACATCAGAAGATCTCAGGATGGTTCACAAGATAAAAAGACATAAAAATAATTAAAACATAAACAACTAAACAATAGTTCCCTCCCCACTGAACCACATTTAAAAGACTGTGGAATATTAATCAGCCCAAGGCCTGGTTGAAGAAGAACTGGCACCTAAACATATGAAGATACCAGGTAAGCCTCCCTGAGGAGAGCATTCCACAAACAGTGAGCCATTGCAGAAAAGGTTCTTGTCTTTCTTCCCTCCAGACCTCACGTTGAGAAGGCCTTTGATGATGAACACAGAGTCCAGGTTGATTTATATGGGGAGAGGCGATCCTTGAGGTCCTGAGCTGTTTAAGGCTTTATAGGTCAAAATCAGCACTTTGATTTGAGCCCAGAAGCTAATTGGCAGCCAGGGTCAGGATCGGTGTAATATGTTCAAACAGTCTTACCTGGCTGCTAAATTCTGCACCAGCTGAAGTTTTCAAACCATCTTCAGAGGCAGCCCTATGTGTAATATGTTGCAGTAATCAAGCCTTGAGGCCCATAGAGAGGTGCATTATACTGAGACAAACCACTGGTCCATCCAGCTCAGTATTGTCTACACTGACTGGCAGCCACTCTCCAGGGTTTTCAGACAGGGGACATTCCCAGTTGCCACTGGGGATTGTACCTAGGACCTTCTGCATGCAAAGCAAACTCTTTACCACTGAGCTATGGCATTGTGTAGGCTGATCTGCGGTGGGCGGGGGAGTGGCATAAGTTCTTTCCTTCAGCAAGGATGGATCCACACTGGGTGGATCTTCAGTCTACTCTGATTTCATAGTCCTATCATATCACAAACTGTAGCAAATTATAAAGTAAAATCAGTCATTTTGTTTCAAATGGACCAAGGCTTCCAAATTCAAGATCCTGGTTTAATTTTTCATGGCAAGCATCTTTGCCTGCAGGAATTACAGCTGCATACAAAAATCTAAAAAGCTCTTGATTTGAAGAACTATGTATTGTACAGACAGAAAAAAATAATAATTATAAAACACAGGGGCACACTGGCTGAACTAAAATCATATAAGCATTTTTTTTTATTTCTCAAGTGCAGCATATTATATATATATTATATATATATATACACCACATATTAAAAAGGGGTGAAATAGATTTTACATAGCTGGCTTTGAACCTGAGAACCTCCCATGGTGCAACTAATTGCGTTGCCAACAAGACACAGGAGTGCACCAACAAGGAGCGTAAAAATGTAACTGTGCGGGGTGTGATGATGGGTCTTTATAAATAATACATTTATCCCAAGGTACAGTTGTGCGTCTGCTGTAAATGTAGGTATTTTTCATTAGGAGCAGATGGGCATCAATAAACATGTGAAGACAATAGAAAACCAGGGAAGGTAAAAAGTGGGGAGGGGAGGGTGTGCACATGTGAGTCATTTCTTAAAGATGAATACAGGCTGATGAAAGAGGGAGATGCAGCCAATCATTAAACGCACAGTGAACTGAAGACCTTTTGCATAAAGTTTAGCATTGCTTTTATTCGCATATTCCCTAGCTATTTAAAAATCAAACACTTTTTAAAAATTTAAATTCCGAAACAAAACTATTCTATAAAAAGCCCTTAAAAATCACACCACTTTATTATTATTATTTGATTAACTGAGTATTTTAGTGTCACAACAGGTCAGAGTCCAGCTGGGGCTAATTTCCAGGGTGGTAAATTCAAATAAGTACAACAAATTAGTGCAACAGCATTCACAAGTGTTTTATAGCATCGGTATCTATATTTCATAAGAAAACCAGAACGACCACTGTTAACACTATGTATTTATAGCATTATAAGGTGATCTCACATTTCTGCAGCTGGACCTCCTCTTTTCATATCTTTCTAAAACAGGCTCCAACAAAATAGTGTCATATATTGCAAAGGAGAGCAACTTTAGTCCAACATTCTGTCCTCATAATGGTCAAACACTTGCCTTTGGGAAGGCACCCAAGCAGCACAATAGCCCTCTCCTGCCGCCAGCCCTGCAGCAGTCATTCAGTGGCATCCTGCCTCTGACATTGTGGTGATATATAGCCATCATGGCCAGTAGCCATTGGTAGCCACATTCTGCATGGTTTTGCCTAGTCCCCATTCAAAGCTTTCCAAGCTGGTGACCATCATTGAATTTGCAGCAGCAAATTCCATAGTTTAACAATGCTGCTCTGTTTATCCTGAAACTCCTGACATTCACATTCATTGGATGGCCCTGGTATTATGTGAGACATCTCTCTATCCACTTTCTCCAACCCCATGATAATTTTGGTTGCCCTTTTCTGCACAGGAGAGGAAACCCTGGGCTCTCAATGTGCTTCTGCCTATGCTGAAGCCCTGTAAAAACTATTGGTGAGTCTAGGGCACATTCCAAAATCCTATGGTACACTATCAGTTATGCAGAAATGTTGGCAAAGGGGGGGGACATGAGTTGTACCCCAATAAGTTCTATTCAGGGTAAAAAAGGTACAGGTAAACCACTGACAGTTAAGTCCAGTCACAGATGACTCTGGGGTTGCAGCGCTCATCTTGCTTTATAGGCCAAGGGAGCCGGTGTTTGTTCACAGACAGTTTTTTTCCAGGTCATGTGGCCAGCATGACTAAGCTGCTTCTGACGTAATGGAACACTGAAACCAGAGCAGCACACAGAAACGCTGTTTACCTTCCTGCCGAAGTGGTACCTATTTATCTACTTGCACTTTTTGGCATGCTTTCGAACTGCTAGGTTGACAGGAGCTGGGACCGAGCAACGGGAGCTGACTCCATCATGGGGATTCAAACCACTGACCTTCTGATCGGCAAGCCCAAGAGACTCAGTGGTTTAGACCACAGCGCCACCCGCGTCCCCCTCCCTACTCAGGGTAGAGGCATTGAAATCAACAAATCTGTTAGTCATGTCCATGGACTTTAATGGGTCTACTCTAAGTAGGACTAGCATTGGATACTATTTGGTGTCTGCTGCTATGGT
>NC_139684.1:30951655-31019155 GCF_964106915.1 Podarcis gaigeae
TTATACCCATCCACGTACGAAATGCAAGAAAGCAACTGTTAAGCCCAACAATTAATAAAATAGTAATTTTAAGAAACCCAGACACCAAAGCTATTTTCCTTGCCCATCAAAATATATCACTGTATTGTCAGATGCTGCTTTAAATTACTTTTCATGTTGAATGTTGATGAGCAAACATTATTATTACAACCAGTACTTACAGAGATATAAGAAAAGCAGCATAAGCACATTTAAACATGCATAGCATGAGAAGACATTTGCCATTTCTGCCAATTCCATCAATATTTAAAGAATATCAAAGCCATCTCCCACAATCCTAAATGAACTTCTACTATGGGTAGGGTTGCCATATTTTGAATAGCCAAAAATAGGATGCTATGACGGCCATTCAAAGCAAATAAATGCCGTTTGTTTCAAATTTTCCCCCTGAAAAAGAGGACATGTCCTAGAAAAAGAGGACACATGACAACCCTATAGGCCACAGGCATGTCCAATGTCCATTTTGGGGCCTAATCTGGGCTGCCAGTTAGTTTAACAACTTTGGTCGTCCCTCACGGCCCTTCACTTAATCAAATCTGGCCCTCTTTGAAAAAAAGTTTGGACACCACTGCATAGGGGGATGTGGGGGGAACCTCACTGCATGTGACTGTGAGGAAAGGCAGCCCCATGGGGGTAAGGAGAGAGTGCAAATCTGCAAGTTTGGGTACACCTGGGCTCTTGTGCATGTAACTGAGTGTGTCTTATTCTTGGCCACAGACAAATATTTTTCAATGGGTCTCAAGTGTAGAATTTTGCCTTCTGTTGCTGTATTGCCAATGATGCCACATTACAGCAAACTTTTCAGACCAGCTGCCCTCCAGATGTTTGGGACTACATCCCCCATCTGCCCTGGCTAGCATGGAAATTGTAGCCCTAAGCATCTGGAAAATACCAGGTCAGTGAAGGCTGCATTATAGAATAGTGTTAATCAGATTTTATCTGCACAGGTGCTAAACATTGGATGGTCATTTATTCACAGTGGCATATGAGCTACATCAGATGTTGGTTGGTTGGTGCATGAGAACTCCAAAACAGCAGACCATTAACATGTGTTTGATGGTTTACTTGCTTGCTTACCTACTTATTGACATTTATATGCTACCCTTCAATGAAATTCTGAGTGTGGTTTACAGTAAAATACAATAAAAAATACATTTTATATAAAACAACTCTAAAACAAGAACTAAACAGGCAATACAAGCTGCAAAAAACAGCAACAAGGCTTGTTGCTTTGCTTGGCAGGGAAATGATCAGAAGGTGGATGCTACACAATGCCTCTCTCGGGAAACCACTCCAGCAATGGGTTGCAACCTCTGCAAAGGGCCATCCCTGAATAGCTATCCACCTCACCACAAATAGTGGAGGCTCTTGCAGAGTAAGGAGCAGCACAATAAATTGTTATGCCAAATATCTGTGACTGGTTTGAAGTGAGCTTTGATGGCTTATGCAAGGGTCACTCTATCTGCTCTGGAAGCTGCAGCCAGCAGAGGATGCAGCAACCAAACTGCTGATAGGAGCAGGTTACTGGTGGAGAGAGCTACACTGGTTGCCGATTTGCTACTGGGCCAGGTTCAAGGGTCTTTTTATTATTTCACAGAGCCCTAAAGAACTTGACCCCAAAGTACCTTAAGGACCTCCCACAGGACACTTCTGGACTCAATGGTCCCATGGTTCAGTTGGCCATCACCGAGTCTTTAGTGTGACAGGCCATGCCTGAAACAATGCCTGAAAACTGCATTGTTTGGACAGACCTTTGCGATATTATTTTTCCCTCCTTTTTAACCAATCAGGATTTACTGATTTTATTTTAATCTTGTTTGCTATAGACTGCTTTGTCTATGAAAGTGCAGATGATAAACACTTAAACAAACAAACAAATAAATAAATTTGTAACAGCCACCTTGCTTTACATGATGTGGAGCATTTCCTGATCTTTCCTCCTTTGGCAAAAATGGAGAAAAGGGAGAGATGGAGACTGGAAATACTGAGGTTCACAGAAGGTGGCTACACATGCTATTATCAGTCCTCTATTTACTGATCTTCCAAGTATTGCAAGTGCTAATCCTTACTTTCTGCTTGCAAGAGAGTTTCTTATTGCTGATAAAATCTTCCTTGTACAGTTTTACACTTTAATATTGTTCACTATACACCTGTGGGATAGGAAGGGAAACACAGGGAGGGAGGGAGGGAGGGAGGGAGGGAGGGAGGGAGGAAGGAAGGAAGGAAGGAAGGAAGGAAGGAAGGAAGGAAGGAAGGAAGGGGCACATGACAATTATGAACTGTGAACATTAAAATAGGAGTAAGGAAGAACTTTAAAAGAACAATGCCATCAAGGCAGGGCCCTATTTCCTCTATTGTTCTGAGTAGGGATGGTGGGGAGGCAGAATCCTATTGCTGTAAAAATTGTAATCATGCAAAGCTATTTTGCAATACTTCCTCTCTCTCATTGCTGCCATACTTCGTGTATGTGTGCGCGCATGCAAACAAGACTGTCCAAATTGTTATGCACCATAATATGTATGGACAGATCTGTGAACCATTCTATCATTTCTGAAACTTGTTAGTGGCTGCAAAAACAGAAATAATGAGAAAATATTTAATACACAGGCTGGATTCGGAGAATGGGGTGGGGGATGGAAAGAAAAGACAAAGGCCTTTTGTGTTCTCTTGCCACGTATCAGCTAACAACATCCAATCTCCCTATGTTAAATATGATCAGAGTTTGGCCAAGAGGAATAATTCTTGAGTAAGGAAGGAAGGATTTGGTAGAGCAAAACAACAACCCCATGCAGCCGATTGCAGCTGGAAATGCAACCCTGTTGCTAATCAAGGTTTCTACATGTCAAGTTACCCTGTCATCAACTAATGCTTCTGGTGAGAACAATCAACGTTGTGTAAATGCCAACAAGAAAATCTGAGAATATTAATCTATAAAGCAGTCCAACAATAAAATATATCTTCTTTATTATTATTCAATTTGATGCGTGGAAGTATTAAATTCTTTCTGGATTACCGAGCAATGCAACATCAAATGTTGTGGACCCAAATGATGGAACTACTACAATTATTGTCATTCCAAAGCCCTGAATTTACCCAGAGCTGAATTTACCCAGTTGGGCATAATTTCTGTATTCATCAAGCAGGCGAGACCCTTTCCTGTTTCAAGATGACAGGGGATCTTTAATAGCGGAAAGAAGGGGAGATGTTTTAGCCAGGCAGAGGAAAGGCAAGGGTGAGGAAAGCTAAACTAGCCACAATTACCTCTTCCACACAACTGATAAATGATGAGAGATCTTGATATCCTTTGTGTCTGGACACCCTGCTTGGGAAAAAGTATGTCTTGTGTTAAAGTCGTAGCTGACTGACATAGTAAAAGAGGACTACAGCAATTGGTCGTAACGTCTTAAGGAAGGCCAACTCCTCCTTTGAGAACTGTGAGATTAAAATGTTTAAACTGTTCCACTTATCTCACAGTCAGCCCTGCTGTGACTTTTCCCTGCAACACCAAGGCCCATCTGGGGAAACGGTGCTTGACAGGCAGAGGGAAACACACAGAATGGACAAATGGCATCATTATGAACAACTGGTGGTTCTGCATGTTTAATGAAGAGGAGTCTTGTCAGCTGAACCTCTTGCAAACTTCCTTTTAGAAAGATGACATTTCACTCCCCCCGTGCAATATCCAAAACTTTTAGCTTTCTTGGTGCTAATTGAAATTGATCCAGTGCTATACGTTATATAAATCAGAGTATGTAGGAAAGCCACTAGAAAAGACATCTATCATCACGACTCGAGCCATTGGTCTACAGCTCACCATTGGCAAATTCTTCCTTTTTTGCACACACTTTATGTCACTACCATTGTCTGCAAGAACCCTTTCAGCAGAGTACAGATTTTAAACTAATCAGATCACTCCTACCAACACTCGAAAGTTCCTACAGTCATAGCCAGGGATGGACAAATTTGTCAATTTCAGTTTCGCATTCCACCACCCCCATTTAAAGTTCAACTCAGCAAATTTCTACATAAGTTTGCAGTTCCTTTTTTAAAAAGGCCTCATGAAAATTCATCTGCATTTCAGTGAACATTTATCCTAGCATACACATTTTTTGAGACCATGATGCCTAATACACACATTTTCACAAGCAATTTTTCCTAATGCTATCCATTTTTGTATGAAATTTTCACTAATATATAAATTATTACTCTTTTGCAACCTACCCTTGATATATACACTTTTGCACATACCTCTAGTTGTAAAACTCTGTAGCAAAATTCAGAGAAATGGGAAATTTGAAAGATAACTATTTCCATTTTGAATATTGTTTCAGGAAGGGCTGCATGAAAATGTGAACTGAATTTCTGCCCAATCCTGTACTCATGATGACCAGTTCTTTCATCAAGCTGTGTGCTCAGTGTTCCCTATAGTCCCCAATGTCATGCAGCTATAGTATTGTCTGAATGTATGAAATCACACTGGATACATGTATGATGTACTGTAGTTTAGTCTGAGCAGCCATGGCATGGGAAATTGCCAGATCATTGGCACAAAAACAGTTTAGTGTGGGAAGCAAGAAACAGGGAATTGTGATCATGATGTTCCTGTAATGCAAAGGTTAGTCAAGACTGCCCCAATAACTGGCCATATACTACCACAGGAAGTTGTATGTTTCTATAATGTCTCTAGAGACTGAATCAGTTTGTGGACTTATTAATAGCAAGAGCAACCTGCAACACAATCTTGGAATGTGTTCCCATCTACCAAGACTGCTCTTGTTCAGAGCTCCAAAAACCTTAAGCCACATCCACAGAATACATTTAAAACACAATCATCCCACTTTATTGGTCATGGCTTCCCCCTGAAGAATTCTGGGGACTATCGTTTGCTAAGGGTGCTGAGAATTGTTAGGAGACCGCTGTTCAACTCACAGAGCTACCATTCATAGAACAAGTTAGCATTCAGTCCCTCTTCCCTTGGAATTCTGGGAATTGTAGCTCTGTGAGGGGAATGGGATCTCCTAACATCTCTCAGCACCGTGAGCAAAGAACAGTCCCAAGGATTTTGTTGGGGTGGAGCAATGACTATTTAGATTTGTATGATACTGCTTTAAATATTGAGTACAGATGGTGCCCATGAGTGGCTAACCTTTTGGCCTCTAAATGTGGCGGGACTCCACCCCCCTTAATCCGACTCTCAGCCATGCTGGTTGAGCTGATGTGGTTGAAGTCAAACAACATCTTGAGAGCTATGGACTTGTCCCACACTGCTTTAAACCTACTATTTCTCTCATCCCCATCCCCAGCTTAACCGCCTCCAGCATTCCAGAAGATCAGACCATTTTTGAGGTGGCGTGTTTTAACCCCTTTAAAGTCAAGTCACAAGATATATGAGAATTCCAGTTCCTTTGGAGTCTTACTTTTCTTCATGAGCAGAAACAGGGGTGCCGACTTGAATAAGGGAAAGAGGTAAACCCCACCCCACACAATCGATCACAATACATGGTGCTCACACACCATTTGAATGGCAATGCCCATCAACTTTTTGGGGGACAGCCCCTTCAAATATTTTATGGGGGGAGTCAAAGGGACCTCGGCCCTTTGGAGTTGGCTCCTATGTACAGAAACTAGGGGAACAATCCTGTGCACAAGAAGTTTGCATAAAGCAGGCTGCTATATGCTAAATGCCAGCCTATATGCTATATATAGGACGCGGGTGGCACTGTGGTCTAAACCACTGTGCTTCTTAGGCTTGCTGATCAGAAGGTCAGCGGTTCAAATACCCACAATGGGGTGAGCTCCCATTGCTTGGTCCCAGCTCCTGCCAACGTAGCAGTTCAAAAGCACGACAGTGCAAGTAGATAAATAGGTACAGCTCCAACGGGAAGGTAAACAGCGTTTCTGTGCGCTGCTCTGGTTTTGGTGTTCTGTTGCGCCAGAAGCAGCTTAGTCATGCTGGCCACATGACCCGGAAAAACTGTTTGCAGACAAACGCCGGCTCTCTTGACTTGGAAAGCAAGATGAGCGCCCCAACCCTAGAGTCTTCTGCGACTGGACTTACCGTATTTTTTGCTCTATAAGACTCACTTTTTCCCTCCTAAAAAGTAAGGGGAAATGTGTGTGCGCCCTATGGAGCGAATGCAGGCTGCGCAGCTATCCCAGAAGCCAGAACAGCAAGAGGGATTGCTGCTTTCACTGCGCAGCGATCCCTCTTGCTGTTCTGGCTTTTGAGATTCAGAATATTTTTTTTCTTGTTTTCCTCCTCAAAAAACTAGGTGCGTCTTTTGGTCTGGTGCGTCTTATAGAACGAAAAATACGGTAACTGTCAGGGGTCCTTTACCTTTAGCTAGGCTGCTATAAATTAAACTGGCATAAACTCATACCAAATCTAAACCCCATTCAGGAGCAGGGTGGCTGCTGCTGCCCTGCCTAAGCCTAGCAGAGGAGAAATAAGCCTCTTAAATAGTGTTGCCAAGTTACATGACTGACCTGAACAGGCTTAGGATCCAGTCTAACTCCCCCTCTTCTGGTCATGCCCCTTTGTGGGGGCTTATATCATACTTGGCTCAGCTGGCGTATGCTTGGCTGAGCCAGGGTTGGGGAATCCAATCTGAGCTGGGAATTGAGATGGCTAAACTTGAGATCCGCTGCACCTAAGCTTCTCACTGCAGCAGCTCTTGCCATAGGATTTCCCACTAACACATTTAAGTTGAAACTAGTCTAGAAGTAATGTTTATTTTTATTTTTCAAATGCGAGACCTAACTTAAATTCCAATTTGTATTATGAGAATCACTCCCCCCCCCCCCCACTATATACATGGTTAGAATGCTGGACTACTAACCTACATTATAGGATTGTTGCGAGGATAAAATGGGGGGGGGGAGAACCATGCACTCCACCTTGAGCTCGTTGGAGGGAAAGGTGGGATTTAAATGTAATTTCAAAAACAAATAACTATTTTTTCTCTTCTTTTTTTCCTCCCCTTCTTACCCACACTCTTTCATTTCCCTTACCTTTTTTTTTTAAATTAAAACTTTATATTTCTTTATTTTAAAAAATGTGATGGGACTGCCAATGCCACCTAACTTAGGTTTAGGTATAAGCCGGAAGGTGGTCTTAACCGGGCAACTGAAAGCCAATGGATCAGAACAATAGTTTAAAAAATATAGGAGGGTTCATAACCCAATGCAAATTTCCCAGTGTAAGTTGCTAGGCCTGAGCCCACACTAGAAAAAAAAGATGTGGGCATCTAACCCTTTGAATTGGCAATCCATTTCTGCTCAAGGGCATGAGCATAAAAAAAAAAAATTAAAAAAGAGAGGCAATTATGGGAGGGGGAGAAAGGGGAGGCAATTCAGTTTGGCAGGCTTAACCCTTGTAATCCTTTTCTAGTATTTCATGGGGAATTATATACCTGAATTATTCAGACTGGGAACATGGGCAGCAGATAACCTATGCGGCATAGACTTCCCATATGCATGTCAAGTTTTATTTGCAGCTGTTATAATAAAGTTGCAGTGGAAAGGTTATTTTTCTTAGAATTGTCTTATGCCATTTTCATAGTGAGTAATGACGATTGCCTAAATGAATAAAAGAATAAATTTCATTGTTACCACCTGCTCTTTTCTATCACAAGGAGGGGGGAGGGGGGTAATGCTGCAAAATTTGCAAATGATGCTACTCTGTGCTAAATTGTGTGGGATGTTTTATAAAGTGAATTAATATCCACTAGGGACTGAGCTGAGATCATCAAACTCATTTCACATAAGACAACAAATTGAATCTCTCCAGGGACTCAATACATGAAAAGCCAGTGCGCTATCAAGCGATCCAGCCTTCTCTTAGGTAGATTTCTTTAAGCAAAAATATTAGATATATATTTCAGGATTGCGCCTATTGTTTTGTTATTCACCACCTAATGAAATGCTACTTCTGTTTTCGCCAGATGGTAGTACATATAATTTTCAGGCCTCCGATTCACAGCATCATACAAACAAATTGTATGGCAAAACATTAGCAGCCTAGAAATCCCTGATTATTTTTTTCCCCAACATCAAAACAACCCAGACTTTTATCTCACTAGTGCTGCTGAAGTGCAGAGTGTTTTACGTTTTAAACTACATATCTTTAAGGGGAATATCTGGAACGAATTTAGCTGATCCATTCATGATTTGATCGATTGTGTGTGTGTGTGTGTGCGTGCGCACATGTACACACACATATATTTAAAGAAATCAAACATGAAGGACAATGAGCAAAAATAAAAGCCCACAAACTGTACAATGCAAAATGTATTCTTAATACATTTTAACAATAACACATGCTGTGTTCATACAGTGGAATAACATCATCCATATGAATCCTAGGAATTTAGTATATCTGACAGTTTCTCTCAACCACCCATAACATTCTTTCCTGTCTCATTGTAGCTGGCAAAAGAGAATTCTATAATTGAGTGGTACAGAACATGTGCCCTCCCTGCTAGAAGATGACAGATGGATTATAAAAACTTCAAAGCAGAGCATTTGGAGCACCAGGGGAGAGATAGTGGGTATTTGAACTCTCAGTCTTTACCCAGGAGACAATGGCACTGTGACATGGTGCATATATCAAGGAATGGTGTAACTAGATAGACATAATCTTTCTTTTCAGTACGTATTTAACATTCTGTTACGAACAAGTTTCAGCCTAGCTAAAGTGCAACTCATCTTAATACTAATCATCGTAGCCTGAAAGGCTACATGTACCCCCCCCCTTTTTTTCCAATTTTGGTTAAACTGTTCCTGCATAAAAGTGATTTTTAAAGGACACGGGCAACCTTTACCCAGTTATTTGGGATTGCTAATTTTCTTTTCTCCCCCCACCCCACCCCATCAAACTCATTGAAGTTAGATTGCATTTATATGAAGACTGCTTTACATAATTGAACATGCCTGCTTTCTAATGGATCTGCATGACAACCTGGATGCAAAGAAATAAAGCCACACATTGTAAAATCACATGTTAGTTATCATATACAAGCATTATCATCTCCTCAGCTTTGCTCTTTTTTTTAATGAACAAGGAAACACCGGAATAAAAGAAACATGAGTGTTGCACAAATGCTTAATGTGGAGGCAAATGGACTGCATCTCCTAACTTCAAGTGGACTAGCACCAAGGTGCAGAAGCCAAGCACTGCTTCATGGCTTACGCTTTCCACATGTGTTGCATTCAACATAGCACTAAGTAACTTACTGCATAAATGAACTGACATCCACTTGCACAATAGAATTTCCCTCCACTCCCCTCACCTACAAATCTGCTCTGGGTTCCCCCACAAACCTCCAGAACAGATCTGGTAGCAGGTAGCACTGCTCCACATTCAGAAGTCATTCTGCTTGCACAATTATTTCTTTGAATACTGTCCAGAGTTTTTAGAGACTTACACCTATCTCCCAGTTAGACTCAGGATGGTAAAGGATAGTGGCTAAGTAACTGAGTTATGAATCAGGAAGCTCCCAGTTTAAATCATGCTTCTGCCAGTAACACACTAGGTGGCTTTAAGCAAGCCATTCTTTGTAAGCCCAGACACAGTGAGGACAAGGCTGCCAGGGTCAGGGCCCAGGAAGCATAAAAAATGACATGACAACATATTGGGATCAAAAGGGCTACAACTTTATTGATTACAGGTGTTAAGTATGCTTTGGTGTATACAGGCACTGGCTGTGCATCCTGAATCAACCAACCCAATTGTGGTCAGATTACTTAATCTGAGTCAATCCTAGGTTAGGGATCCCCCCATGATGCAAATCAAATAGGGTGACTCCTCCAGGGTGCTATTTGGTGATTCTATGGCCGATAGCCCCTGCCTAGGCATTCAGACAGAATCTTTCCCCCCTGAACCCCTTTACTGGGGTACCCTGATAATTGATTTATGATACACTGGCTTTCAATACTAACAAACACAGAGAAGACCCAAGTGTTCATAACAACATTTATTATTGAACAATGTTTTAACATGCATTGAGTAATCTATGTTTACGAAACTGTAATATGGGAAGCAACCCTCAGACAAGACAATTAGGGCCAGTTTACATGTTATTGCCATAAAATGGCACCCATTTTAATTTGCTCCATGTAGCAGTTGGATCATGAAAGTTATATCACACCACCACAAAGCCATTTTTATCCCAACACTTCCAATGAGGTGGAACTTGCATGGATCTTATGGTGAGTTTATACAAATGATAGGGTTACAAAGTTGTAACAACTATGTGGAACAAACCCAGCAGAAGTCCAGTGCTTTAACAAGCTGCTTCATTTTAGTATCAGTAATTCAGTCATCAGAAGATTTTACACTTTACTGTACAAATGCAGCAGGCTGCCCCTGTTGCTGGCGTTATCAATATAATTAAGGAAATAAAGCATGCAAGTAATTTGGATGTGCGTTATTATGGGACTTTATAGTTGGAGAACTATAAAGGTACCATGCAACCATTTATGAACCATCCATGAGTAACAACTCAATGGAAAACACCCACGTAGTTGGACCCACGCATCACAGTATTCTCACGTGTGCCACTGCTGAATTATTCCGACATGAGAAGATGGAGCTATGATCTGATATCTAAAGGACTGTCACACAAAAGATAGAGCAAGATTGTTTTCTGCTGTTCCAGAGGGGAGGAACCAGTTGATTCAAGTTACAGGAAAGGAGCTTCTGACTCAATATTAAGAAGAACTTTCTGATATTAAGAGCTGTTTGCCTCTTTCACTCGAAGTTTTTAAAGATATGGTAGGTTGGATGGCCATCTGTCAGGGATTCTTCAACCATGATTCCTGCATCAAGAGTGTTGAACTACATAACCCTTGGGGTCCCTTCCAACTCTACAATTCTAGGATTCCAAGTGAAGGGACCCTTTTGGCCTTGTTTGTTGATCAGCAAGTAAAAAATGATGACGAGAGCTAGGATGCTGGAACTAGGGAGTCCCTAACTTGCACCTGCTTAAAATATAGAAAATACAGTGCTGTGATGGTTAGAAGATCCTATCAGAAGCATTCCATGAGGCATTTTGGCATTGTGGATCTATAACAAGCAACAACAGCCCCGTAAAGCCATACACTGCAACACATTCTGTCCTATGTAGGATGCGGATTGTTGCCAAATGCAACTGAAGAGAAAGAGGCAGGAGGGTGAATCTTTGAAGGCAACCTGCTTTTAGAAGCCTCGTTTTTAAAGTGCATTTTCAGCTTTCCCTTTTTCTTTTCCCCCCAGTGATCTTCTGCCATGCTGGAATGTAAACACCACAGGAATAGACAGAATCTCGAATTAAGGATTTGAATGCATTTCTTTAGAAGTAATCTTCAAAGAATGTACATCCCCAAACATCACAGTGATTCAACAAGCTAAGGAGCTCGAGACTGCTTGTACAACCATACAGGTCATGCCTATTACTTATTACCAGTTGGTCCCTGAATATTGACAGCAAACGAACAACAACAAAATATGGAAGGCTGCTTTCTTTGCTCCTTTTCCCTTTTTTAAAGCTTTAGCACATTTGGCAAGCAAACAGGGACAGTAATGTTGCTTTTATGGAGGAAAACGCAGGGGCACAATAGCAGCCTTGCACTTGCAGCACTGTGCTGCTGAATATAAAGGCCGCACTGCAGGGTTCAGTCACTCTAGCCTTACTTAGGCTCATAGGTATCTGCTATTAGTAGTCAACATTAGTGAAGGAGGGGGGAATAAGGTGGAAACGCAACCATGTTTTATTTACTGAGGCTACCATTAAATACTTTAATAGTAATAAACACAGAGAAGACTGACTTCTGTGGTTGGGGTGTGTGTGTGTGTGTACACACACACACACACACACACACACACACACACACACACATGAACAGTCAGCTCATCTATCACAATCATGTCCAACTTAAAAACCATCAAACAGGGATGAACATTTTAATGATATAAAAGCAGGAGATGGATTCAATCGCAGTCAACAAAATGAGAGAGGTCCCTGCCATTAAAATGATACTAGCTTGTGCCAGCTCTAACTGCTGTACATTTGTTAGATAATAGCTTTGTGTTTTTTTCCCCCACTATGAGATCTTTTGCGAGGGGGAAAAAAGAAGACATTTAATCAGAGTGATACACGACATCCAAAAAAACAGAAACCGAAAATTATGGCATGAGCTAAAAGCAAGTTGTCTTCCTGAAAGCAGAATTGTGAGACTTCCTTAAGATTAATTTCATGAGAAAATTCTAAAAGTCATATGCCAAAAGACATTGGAAATGCATTCACATGCGCAGCTAAAGCCCAATCTAAACATGATGTTGGGTGGGCACACACACAAATTACCCATGTGGCATGCCACATGGCATGTTTAAATCTGATCACTTTGCCTGTGCATACCAGGGACCTGGGCAGGAACTGCTCTGGTGTGCTAAAACGACATGTGTAATGGCTAGAGCTTGGAAAGTTCCTTCCATAAAGAACAAGTTCTAGTTCAAGTTCAACACGTCTCAAAAAGGACAACATGTCCAGTACAGGTTTATCCCTTTACAAAACAAGCTATTTTGGTTCAAGTTCATCCAAATGATCCTCAGCAAAAGGAAAACAATTCAGCATTCAGAATGTTACAAGCTGCTCTGTTGAAATATACTTAAGAACTCTGAGAAAATATCCAAACACATACACACTGTGGAATGTGAACCATTTATTTTTTCCCCAACAGTTGTGATTTTTAAGCTTAAAGGCCCAAAAGTTATAAAGATTAAAACACACACACAAGTAAGAGAATGAATTTGAAGGCAAATTATAAATCGTTCAAAATCTACAACGAAACGCACTCAATTCATTTGACAGTTCCCTTGGCATTTGTGGGAAATGCTTTCAGATGTAAGCTCAGAGATTTTTTTGAACCAATGCTTGGAACGTCATGATTCAACCAAAGTAGTTCATTCCAAGCTCTGGTAACATCTACAGACCAAATGAAAAACTGACTCCAGGCATATGGAAAAATGACATTGGTACATGCCCACCATCACATTTATAGCAGTTTGAAGGCTCCAGATTACAACTCCCCTACACACTCAGACATATACACACTTGTGAGAACACTGAGTAGCCTTTAATTTGGTAGACTTTGAGTGAGTGGTCTCATGTCCTCCATATCTAACACCTGCAGATCTGCTATAAATCACTGCTTCTCTTTTCATACACCTTTAATATATATATATATTAAACCACCATATATATATATCACCATATATATATATATATATATATATATATATATATATATGGTTGATATTTTCTCAGTCTGCCTAGGGAAGCTCTCAGACTTTCTGAAGTGCATTTAGCCAATTTTACTATAATAAAGTTTTTAAAAAAACAAAACAAAACACTGTTTGGTGGAACAGGAACCTAGCCAGGGACCATGGGTCAATAGTAGAGCACCTGTTTTGCATGTAGAAGGCCCCAGGATCAATTCCTAACAACCCCAAAGAATCAAGAAGCAGGTGATATGTCTGCCTGGCACCCTTTGGAGCAACTGTTAGTCAAAGAAAACAGTGCTGCACAAGATGGGCAAATAGGACAGCCTGATTAAAGGTAGCTTCTTTTTCTTTTTCTTTTTCTTTTTCTTTTTCTTTTTCTTTTTCTTTTTCTTTTTCTTTTTCTTTTTCTTTTTCTTTTTCTTTTTCTTTTTCTTCTTCTTCTTCTTCTTCTTCTTCTTCTTTTCATGGCAATTCCTCAGCTTAATTTAGAATTAATAGAGAAGATACAAACCAAACAAATTGTCCCAGCAAAAGCCACATGAAAGAGTTACATACAGAGTGTTACATGGGAGAACTGAGGTTGGCTGCTAGCACTGCAACTGGTCTGTAAGAGCAACAGAAGTTGCTGGTATGTTGCTGCTGCTGTCACCACCCCCACCCATGGCTTTGCCCTATAGGCAAGGGAAGAGGCTAGAGAACATCAATTTCTGAAAATCCTGCAGGAACTGCTAGAGATAATCCACCTCTAGCAGGCCACAAACCTAAGCTTCTTAGGGCTGTGGAACTACCAAAAGCCAATCTTAACACTGAAATATTGGGGGCCTGAGTCATTTAGGGCTTCAGAAACTATCAAAACTATCAAAAACTATCATGCACACCTTGAATTGGGCCCTGAAATAAACTGGCAACAAACTGGCAACTGTATTTGCTAGGGTGAGCTCAAGGAATTTAAAATAAATAAATAAATAAATAAATAAATAAATAAATAAATAAATAAATATGTGTTTCTTTCTCTCCCTCCCTACTTTCTGCAGCAGCAATAAAACATTCATAGTATTAACATGCAACATGGACAAAGAAAGGTTTGTTATGAATACATTTTCCATAATTGCAGAGAAAGACTCCTTTATTTAAAATAATCCACTTGGGAAGAAGGTTACTCAATATCACATCAGCCAATAATTAATTTAGGGGCTGATTGTGCTGCCCGTTTCCTTTGAAACTCCAGTTAGTGTCCAACGGGGCATTATCCTCTGCTTACATGAGATGCTCTTTTTGGCTTTAAAAGAATATTGTTTCTTTCTCACAGCTATTAATCCAATGAGATGGACACAGCTTTGTGTTATTGATTTTCCTTTCTTTTTTGGTCTGTTGTTCACATTGTCTTTGCAAGAATATGCACATTAACTTACACGATATATGTCACTTAAAAAATATGTTTAAAGTGCATTATTTTATTGCCATAAATCTAAGTCTAAACTGGCTGGTTATCCTGCCTTTCTCCAGTATAGATTTCACTTTCCTCTCTCAAATCCCTCCAGAAATTTTACTTTTTCAGCAGACCCACCTTTGACTCCAGTAGCCTAACTTTCTATTTTCATTTAGTCATACACATCCCTAAACAATCCTCAGTGCTCCTTTATGAAATCCTATCTATCCCTTCACTTTGCTCTGGCCATCTTACCTGGCCTAAGTATTACTACTGGCAAGTACTGTAGTTTTTCAGCTCTGCACAAGATTGATGCGAAATAAAAGCAGATTCAATCACTGAGCAGAGCCCATGGCGCGATCCTTGTGGGACTGTGTCCCACCTCAGTTATATACAACTGATTGAATAATCAAGATGAAACCTCAGTGCAGGTGACAGCAGGAGTCTTGTACCTGGTGTTGCTTGGGAATCCTAATAAACAACAACAAAACCAGTCATTTTTGAAAGGTTCAGTTAATTCAAAATGGTGTCCAATTGTATCCAAACATAGATGAAAACCTGTTCCTTGATCTTGGGAACCATGGTGCAAAATTTGTTTATAATATCTTAAGAGGCATCTGAATACATAGCAAACAAACAACTTTCCAAATATTTAGTAAAAACTAACACACCAGAGAGAGCTCCTCCTATTTGAACTTTTCTACAAATATACTAACTTTTCAAATGCTGAAATACTGGGTTGAATCTAAGTTCTACTCAGAGTAGACCTATTGAAATTGATGTACCTCCATTGGACATGCCTCCTCTAAGTAGAACTAACAGTGGATACAGCCCACTACATGAGTGTGCTTTCAAATAAAAGATCTCCTGTGTACATATCTGAGATGTCACCATCTCTGTGCTCTGAATTTTAGAATATACTGGTGTTGAGTGGCTTCCGTTATTTTGAAGAAAATGAAGAATATTACCAACTGCATGTAGTCACCAACAATACAGTATAAAGAGGCTACGGGAGAACACATGACAATAGGAGGGCAAGGAACAGGGAATCCAATGGGAACTCAAGCTACAGTTACAAAACTCATAACTCATTTTATGTATATAGTAGCAGTAATAGTTGCTGCTTCCTGTGCACCAATATGTAGTAAGGATGACCCTTATGAAATCAGAGGGCTATTTCAATAAGGGACATTGCCAAAACAGAGTGCCCATAAACTTTCTGAGCAACATCATGGCATAAATTTCCAGATAGCTACACAATCAACTAAGCTTGATCATATTATGAAGTCAAGAAATAAATTGAAATTTTTCAATTAAACTTCTTTTTTAAAAAAACAAAACAATACAAAGATTTTACATTATTGGAAACATTTACCCAGGCTCATGAACATTTCAAACAAGATCAAATCCTCGAAGAGTATAACACATTCTGAGTTTGTTTTCCATGTTTTTTCTTAAATCTTAAACTTTTTGTTTTCTTAAGTCACAATTATGCAAAACAGGACTTCATTAGATGACTATTGGGACTGCAGAATGTTTATCATTATTCAATGCAGTACATTTAACTATTTTTATAACCAAATTAAACGCTAAATTAAAACAGGTTCCACATTCATATCTCACCTATTGAGAGATGAAGGAAATCCTTTTTTCAAATGTACAACGTGAACTGACCATGAAACCTGGGCTTTAAAAAAAAATCATCCTTTTTAAAAATTCTACCTATGTGTATAAATATATTGAAACAAAGCAAAACTAGGTCCTTTTATCATCACATCAAAAGTGCAAAAGGAAGTAATTATTGGGATGTATATTTAAGATCATTTCACTAAAGCGTTAACCCTTCAAGCTCTGCATTGCACTGAGATAAGTTAGAATAAGAAAATGTTCTTGTCACTCTTTCAGTGTACATTCATGGGTTCAGTAGCTTTTATTCCACATTAAATTATGAGTAAAAAGTGGGGTGCAGTTATTCCAAATTATTTCATTTGATATTCTGGAAGAGTGCTCAGTAAGAAAATAACTCAGAACAGCTCTTAAATCCAGAATTATACATTTATGCCCAATGAACATAACCAATCAACTTAAGTCTATGCATTACACGTAAGCCAACACTATATGGACTTGTAGTGATGGCCTCATTACCCCAAGTAAGCTCCACCCCATGTAATCTGACACCGTCTACACGTTACCAGCTTTATAGACAGTTGGGTTGTTCTTTTTCTCTATTCAGATCAAAGTTTGTTTTGCGGCGGGGATGCATCAAAATGTAGTATTTCATAGGAAGTGGCAGGATATGCACAGGATAGATATGGGTTGCAGCTAATGTTGTTGTATATCCATGGCTTTCAAAACCCAAGGTAGGAGCACACGGAATGCTGAGGAAACAAGAACAGGTCTGCAGCCTGGGAAGCTAAGTGGGGCTACTGCTGGCTTGTGCCAGAAGAGAGATTCCTTGGAAAGCCTGGGTGCTGCAGGTGCACCTGCTTTTAAATGCAACCTCTATAATGTTGTAATGGTGTATACTGCCGCTTGCTCCTTTGCTTAGTAAGGGCACTCCCTTATTGCTCATTTTCTGTCTTCATGGAATTAATGTGAATGTTACTTCATCAATAGGTGGCAGAGCAAGCCAATCTCCTTTGGTGCCTGGCCGTGGGGTTGATTGCGCAGATGTGTCCTTCCTCCCATTCCTGCTGATTCCTGCCAGTGTCATTCCACTGGTGTGGAGCTCGCTTTTTGTCTGCTGGACAGCCAGCAGAAAGCCCCTAAACAGGTGTTTTTTGAGAGAGGGGAGCATGAGGGGCTGAGCAAGCCTGGGATCTATTAGATCCCATGATGGCATTGAGCCTGTTCATTGAGACAGCTCCAGGCTTGCACAGAAACGGCCTTCCTCCAATCTCTCACACCAACCACTGCTAATTCAGTGGCAGCCCCACTACTAACTAGCCCATTAATGCTTTTATAAGCATAACTGTTTTGGATACTAAATACTGCAGATTTTCTCTTCACCTCTCCTTTGCTTGGTATGCATTATGGCCATTAGCTACTAAATCCTGACTGATGATACAGTAATGGAAATGTAGAGTCGGAATAGATGGATTTTTAAGGATTCTACATTTTTGGACAGAAATGTGGTGTTGTTGTTACCAAACAACAGATCTTCCTGCTAGGTGGGTGGGTGGGTGGGTGTAGCACCAAAGTTTGGTTGAGTATTTTGAGATAGCCTTTCAGTTGTCTGAATCATGCACTTTTAAAAGAACCTCACTGCAGTAAGGCAAAGGTAAATGGCCACATTTTAAAATAAATGTGGATTAATTCCCTACATTGCTCATCAACCAACTGGCATGCACTGAGTCCGTGCTCAGAGCAAGACGCCTGGCCCCATGTGCTTGGATGGCAAAGGTCTAGCACTGATTAGGAGAAAAGGGCCAAAACATGAATACTACCATGTATTGATCAGGGAGTAATGGCTTTCATTACACCACAATTCCTATTTAACTTGGTCTGATTCATGAAAGCAAAATAACAACAACAACAACAAAATATTTCTGGTGTCTCTTTTTCCTCCCCTTTTAATTTGGACCGAATGTCAGCCAAGGGGAAGATGTGTTGCCATGCCTTGGGGAAAACATCTCATCACAGGAGTGCTTCCAAACTCTTAGCACTTTCCATGGTGCCACAGCTGTGCAGTCACAGGTGCCGGTACTGCAGATGCCACAACCATGGAAGTGAGATTAAATGGAACAGACTCCAGGCAGGGAGCCAAGAAGACATCTTATGAGCTTTCTGTTCAGAGACCCTTCGATTTTTAAGACAGAAGGGTCCAATATTAACCTCTAGTCTTAACACAGGACAAAGAATTAGAATGTCAAGTGATCATAACTGAAAGGCAAAGTTTCTTGTGCTCATTTGGGATAGGGAATGTGTCCTATTCTGTAGGTGCATGGTTTAAGTTTATATTTTATATTTGTTTTCTTTTTTAAAGTCTGTATCTTGTTCCAGGACTCTGAATAAAACGTAGAATAAAATGCCAAATAAATCGCACAGCATCTAAACAAAAGAGAAGGGTGACTGAAATTCGTAATTTGATACCATTTTTGTGTGCGCTTGCCATTAGATGCTCTGAACCACAGAGGCTCAAGACCTTTTCAGAAGAGATTTCAGAACCAGTCATTTCTCACGTCTGTAAAGAGCTTCACTGATATAAAAGTGGCTTTCTTCTGCTTCCTCTGTCATATTAACAGTTGTCAAAAAGTGTGCACTTGAGACTAAAAAGTGTTCTTAGTTTCCCTCTGAAAGCGGCCCCAGATTTTTCTCACCATAAATAAGAAACACTTTTTTTATCTTTTCTGCAGCATTTTCAGTGTTCGAAGTGCTTTACAAATCTCATTTCTATGAACATATATCATGAGGCCATATAGGCAACGCTTGTTAACTGCTTGAAATGGTACTAGCAAAATAATAGGTATCGTTATGCAGAGCGACTAGCACAAAAAACCACACGGAATATTCTAAGTTCAACTAATTACTGTTCAAAGGATAAAACCACTCAAGTTCCTGCCCAAATCATGCAGACGGTATTATTGCACTGATGCTAACGGACATACCCTCTAACCTACTGTGGATCCCGAGTGAGAAGGGCCTCGCACGCCTCACAGAAGGTGCTGTGTTCCACAGAACAAAGTGGGTGACATTCATCAATGCACTTCAGCCCCCGCCCTCTCCCGTTTCCTCCCTCTCAACAGAAGGCACAGCCATGGTTCACCGAGGCCGGGGAGAAAGCAGAGGAGTTGCATGAGCTTTGTCCATTTGGCAATTCACGATCACTTTAGAAAAACACTCCAGCAATTCAGCGCTGAGCAGCCACTCAGGGAGCATGGTACAGTGCATAAAATGGAGCATGCTAGTTAAACTATGCAACTCTTGAGCTGTGCCCTCCATTAAGCGTAATTGCATTATCTGACAAAAAATCAATGTTCAGATGACACTCAAGAGTCCCAACAGCTAATCCTGGACTAAATGTGCCTGCGAGTTTCCTTTCCCTGAGAAGTTTTATGCTGTGCCCAAGTCTCTGAATCAGTTCCAAAGGAGCAGGAAACGAGCCTGTCTGCTTCAGCTGATTTAGTTGCTGGATTTGGATGGAGGGGACAAAGGTTTAAACCCATCCTCACTTATGAGCTGGTCTCCATATTGAATATTTAGAATGCCTAAAGCCAATATTCCAAGCCTCCACATCAGTAGGCTAGTGGCAAATTCAGAAGTGCAGGGTCCCTTCATGTTGGTCACACTGTACCCACTCACAGTCATGCCCCTATGAAGATGATATAGCCTAATATAATAATTATAGTAATTAATAATTAGGAATGCATTGCAATGACCAATGCAGATCTCCTTGCGTTGCTTTTCAGCTAACTCACCATGGTAGTTCCCATTGCTCTGGAAGTCCCAACATAGGGAGAAGCCAGCACCTCTACATCCTGGCATTGCATTCCTCTGACTCTCAAGACTCCAGTCCAGAAGCTCCAACAGCACTGGAGGCTGGTTCAGCCTGCCCTCAGCCAGCCCCCATTTGCCTTCCTTCTTACTTCCAGCCAGTCCAGAGAGTTGGCACTGCTTGTCTGCTTCCTCCTCCTCCTCAGTGATTCCCTTGCATAATAGAGGAGGAGCATGGAGACAACAATATAAATGGCTGGTTTTGTCTGTTGTTGGTCTTGGCTCTATCTACTTTTGGGCTCCCTGCTTTCTACCTGACCACTCCCAAGGGGAACAGCCAATACTAGCAATGTGACACTGCTCTACCCCAAAAGGGGATCGTTAGGAGGAGGAGCTGAGGGACACCACCGTCTCCTAGAATATGCCACCCGAGGCAGTCATCTCACTCTGTCCAATGGTGGGATCGGTCCTGGTGCAGACTATGCTAGACCATGCTGATGCTGTATTAACAAAGATTCTTGTGATGCCATAAAAATACCTGGATGCCCGGTTAACTGAATTTTGAAGCTTATGCTTCTGCCTTTTGTACATTAGACCAGTGCACATGGACAGAGCACATGGTATGAATCAGGTGAGGGAGGAAGAGGGAGAGGGAGAGAGAGGGAGAGAAGGAAAGAGGGAGAGGGAGAGGGAGAGGGAGAGGGAGAGGGAGAGAGAGAGAGAGAGAGAGAGAGAGAGAGAGAGAGAGAGAGAGTTTTTATATTAAAAAAAAAGCATGAAAAGGAAATTGGTCAGGCCAGCTTATTCAAACATGAAAACATCACCTAAAGAATTATTATTATTTTTTTACGAAGGATGTATTAATGAAATTTCAACATGGCCCAACATCAAGGCTTGGCATTGCACTTATAAAATGTTACGTTTCTGTAATTAGAAACATTTGCTTGGCTAAAATATGTGAAGCTCTTGTCCAAACAGGACAAACTGGAATAGAAAACTATCCAACATAAAATCAAAACAGTCCCTTTTCTGCCCCCACCCCATCCCAAAAATAGGCCATGAGGCACTCAAACAAAGGTACCAGAACATGCATATATAAGTTGAGTTGAAAGAGATGCATGAAGCATGTTGCATAGAATGGGAATGTCAAACATCAGTTGGACTGAGCTTGTTTCCAAAGCCGTCTAATCTACTTTAGATAGTTGCAACAGCCATACAACAAAACAACTGTCAATGTCGTACTTCAAAGTGTATCCAGAATAAGGGAAATGGCTCCCAGATCTGTATATACGTGGTTGTTTAAACATTCATATGATAATTTAACCACACATTTGTCCTGATTTAGAAGCTGTTTGCATGGTGATTTACAGAGTGTATCCAACTTCTTTGTAATCTTAGCAAGAGTAATTTCACAGAAAATACGAAATGCATAAATGACTCTTGCGTTAAACACAGTAGTTTGCTACAGTTAAAAGTTTTCACTGACTGATTTAGCATTAAAGATCTTAGAATACACTGTTGTAGTTTAGACAGCATCTTAAGCAGAGGATTTCATTATAAGGCAAATGTTTTCTGCAAGTGTGAATACCTTGATTCAAACAATGACAGACTGGTCAAGCAAGCTCAAAGCTAAAAGATGGCATAGACCACAGAATGTAGTTCTTCATATACCGAATAAAGTTTTCAACAAGTTGACCTCTAGGGAATTGTTTTTGAATGTACAGAAGTTGTTCAAAGGTCAAGGGTATTGTATACACTCTGTGGACTTTTCATGGATAACCCAAAGTATGAGGAAGGGAATCAGAAAGCATCATGGAAATAAAAATAAAAGCATTTACACAGATGACACTACAACAAAGTTTGGGTCTCTTTCGTACATCATGTAAATGTAATTAGTGCACAGCAGGAACAGCAGAACAGTGCCATTCTAAAGTCCAATGAGTTCTGCTCAGAGATCGACCCTGGCTACCAATTTGCTACTGGGCCGTGTTCAAGGTGTTACTATTAATATATAAAGGCATTAACAGCTTTGGACCAGTTTATATGGGATTGTCTGTGCCCACTTGACTGCTTCAGTCTGTGGAAGTGGCACAATTACAGCTGACACACAATACTTGTTCTGCACTTGTAAGAAATTGGTACTTTTGTGTTGCAACAGCTATACTCTGGAACTCCCTGCCAATCGACATCAGGCAAGCACATTCATTGTTCCTCTCTTGGTGCCAGCTTAAAGCATCTCTGTTTAGGCAAGCCTATCCAGGCATGTAGAAACTGACATATGTTTTAGCATCTTTTTAGCTTATTGTTGATTGTAAAGATCAGTTGAACATTTTAAAATACCTATTTTGAACTGTTTTGTTATTGATAATTTTAATTGTGTGTTTGATTTTGTAAACCACTTATTATTTTTTATCATTTATTAAATTTGTACACTGCCCTTCACTGAAAGATCATAGGGCAGTTTACAGCAAAAAAAATACAAAATGAGAAACACAAAATACATAGCAAAAGAACAAAAACAAACCAATAATTCCCCCCACACGAACACATTGAAAAGGCCATAGAATGTTAATCTGCCAAAGGCCTGATTATAGAGAAATGTTTTCATCCGGCACCTAAAGATATGTAATGAAGGCACCAGGTGAGCCTCCCTAGAGAGAGCATTTCACAAACAGGGAGCCACTACAGAAAAGGCCTCTTCTCATGTTGCCACTCTCCAGACCTCTCATGGAGGGGGCACATGAAGAAGGGCCTTAGATGATGATGGCAGGATCTAGGTCAGTTCATATTGTGTGAGACAGTTCTTGATGATCCTGAGCTGTTTAAGGCTTCATAGGTCAAAACCAGAACTTTGAATTTGGCCCAAAATTTGCAGCCAGTGCAGTTGGGCCAGGATCAGTTAATATGCCCCTGTGAGCAACCTGGCCACTGAATTCTGCACCAGATGAGGTTTCTGAACTACCTTCAGAGGCAGCCCCACATATAATGCATTGCAATAATCTAACCAAGAGGTTACCAGAGCACAGATGACAGAAGCTAGGGGTCCAGATAGGGGTGCAGCTGGGGCAACAGCCAAAGCTAATGGAAGGCACTCCATACCACCAAGGCCACCTGAGCCTCAAGCGACAGCAACTGATCCAGAAGTACCCCCAAGCTATGTACCCACACCTTCAGAGGGAGTGTAACCCCATCAAAAGCAGGCAAACTCCCATCTATCTGGTCTAGGGAACCACTTTCAATCAGTGCCTCAGTTTTTACTGGAGTAAGCTCCAGTTTGTTGGCTCTCATCCAGTCCATTACTGAGGCAAGACCATGGTCCAGCCCTTCCACTGCCACACCTGCAGATGTAAAGGAGAACTGACCGAGGTTTCACTGCAATCAAGTGGTATATGAATTTTGTTTAATAAATAAAGGTAGGTTCTAGTCAGCTGCATGTACTTATATTGTCATGCTTGAAAGCCAGAGTCTCAATAGCAACTCAGATCTAGCTTTTTTTAATGTTAGTGGTAGCTTATTTCTGAATTCATCTTAACTTTCCCATGGTGTGTCATGTTCTCTGATTTACAGGATCCTACATAAGGACATGGGTGGCGCTGTGGGTTAAACCACAGAGCCTAGGACTTGCTGATCAGAAGGTTAGCAGTTCGAATCCCCACGATGGGGTGAGTTCCCGTTGCTCGGTCCCAGCTCCTGCCAACCTAGCAGTTCGAAAGCACGTCAAAGTGCAAGTAGATAAATAGGTACCACTCCAGCGGGAAGGGAAACGGTGTTTCCGTGCGCTGCTCTGGTTCGCCAGAAGTTGCTTAGTCATGCTGGCCGCATGACCCAGAAGCTGTACGCCGGCTCCCTTGGCCAATAAAGCAAGATGAGCACCACAACCCCAGAGTCGGCCACGACTGGACCTAATGGTCAGGGGTCCCTTTACCTTTACATTTTTTACATAGGTAAGATTTTATTGCTAGGCAAACTATGCAAAAGCCAAACCAGCATTTGCAACTCTACTGCCACCATTACAAGTTCCCCAGCCTAAATACATACTTAAAATATAGTATGTCCTAGGCAGCACATACCCACAGCTAAGCATTTCCCAGGAGGTCATCATAGTCAAAGTTGCCTGCAATTTGCTTCCAGTTAATACGAGTCTGCAGCTTCTTATGTGACCAGAACTATGTGTGAACTGGGCCCACAGAAGGACCTTTTATCTACACTGAGTCCTCACTTGCAGAAGAAACACAAAATGTTAATGTACAAAAGCAACGGAGTTAAAGTCTGTGTTAGCTACATATGTTTATTTCAGCTGATGTCAACAAGTATTGTTAGATTTGGGATAGAAGCCCAGCATGAAGGCTGGCACAATCAAAATGATAAATTTCTGATTGCTTTACATGTATTTTGAATAAGATTCTAGAAATTATTATCATGGTTTCCTCTTTCATTTTACTTGTCATTAATAGAGACACTTGCTTTATGCTTCGAGACAAATGCATGCTTTCAGTATAAAATCAAGTTCATACCAAAGGGAATCAAAATCTAAACATGATAACTGGATGTTTATGATTTGTTTCATCAACAAAGAAATTTCACTCTCCCCCCACCCCCAGGTCTGTAGTATTATTACCAGGGCATGGCAGCTGCAAAGTGCAACTGACTTCATTTTGCATGCCCTATGAAATGCCAAACAAGTGAATAGACAACAAAATGGTGCTGAACAGGATTTTAATGCTTTCCTTCACTATAATACTGTCACTCATTCACAGCATTGACACTGCTGTGTTTCTTTAAGGGTAGTATGAAGCATCAACTTATTGATCTCAAGATAAAATATTTGCAAATGCATTTGAACTTGATGAGGTCCTAGTCAACATTCCACTACTAACATAAAATACAGCAAACAAAAATAAACTTTCCCATATTATAGAGCCTGTCAGTTCTGTCACTAAGCAATGGTAACCCCAAGGATGCATTCATGCAAAGATGCATTCACACTTGTAAGCGCAATATTTTTATTTTTTTTTACAATTGCAGTATTACTTCTTATTTTAAACTGCCATGATCAAGGGAAATTATCAGCTTCACCACCACCGCTGCCACTGGGGTGAAGAAGAAGCTTTGTCTGCAAGAAGTCCACAGGCATTCATACAAGGTACCATGTGAGTACAAGTGGACACAAAATGGACTTCAAAAACTGGCCCATAATATATGAAAGCAAAGGCATATCATGCCATAACCACAATAAGCATGCTGAAGAAAGCAAACCAACAATATTAGACACTTCAATGACAGCTGCATTCTGACATAACGCTAAACCATACATTAGCGCTATAGGATTTTGCCTGGGTGAGCCATGGTGGTGTTTTCCCCTCCCCCTTTGCTTCTGTGGTGTGGCTTCAAGAAAGAGACTGGATGTTTTCATTTCCACTGGTAACTAACCAGAGTTACTAGTTTCTTCCAAACTTAGAACTGAGGTTAGCCCCTGAACCGAGCCACCTGCTTGGCAAGTCCCCCCCGCGCTGCGCTAAACCGGTACGGCACGGTGCAGGGACTCGCTTCCGCAGTGCTGGAAATTGCATCTGCACAGACACCGGAAATCACATCTGTGCAGACACAGACGCCGGAAATCGTGCCTGCGTAAATGCAGGCGCCAGAAATCGCGGGCGCTTGTGCTCACACACACGCGTCATCCGGCCCACAGAGGGATCTCTGCTGGAGTGAACCGGCCCAGGCGAGGAAAACCTTGCCGACCCCTGCTTTACAGAAATGAGCCATGGATTGTGAGCCATGGTTTGAAGTTGTCTTGTTTCATTAATCCATAGTTAAAACTAACCACAATTTGCCTGGTTTCAAACATGAGTAACCTATCTCCTCCTTACACTTTTGGTCTCTTCTTTGTGTCTGAAGGAATGGTGGGGAACACATAAGGCTCATTCACACAAGACCTTAAGGCTCAAGCCACAGGTTAGCATTAATTGTGAACCAGGCAGTGCTCGAAACTCCCATTATTCTAGGTGCATTTTGCGACAGGGAATTTCATTAGTGTAAGCAGTTTCTGAGCTCTGGGTGCAGTACTGCGCCTAAGATTTCAGATTAAAACTGCAGAGTGGAAGGAAAGGCAGACCTTTTTCTGCCTCCCCACTTCCAGCTACTCTCTGAAGACTGGAGAAGAGACCATCTTAAGAATATTTGGGGGGGTGGGGGAAGGATTAGACCATGTGGAAAATGAACGTAATATTTTAGCTGCAGTTCATTCATTTTCAGGTTTGTAGTCTTGTTATAAAAAAGCATGCCTAGATATTCCATTGTTGTGCCCATAACCTAGGTTTAAGCTGCCATTTAGCTCCTAGCTTTCATATCTCAGTTTCTAACATTGGAACCAGAGAAACTGGTTTCTGAGAAGAATACTCTTTCCCAGTCCCAGTTACACCAAGGACCGCTCCCTGAGAATGAAATGGAAGTGGATGAAGAGTCTCATCAGGTGTTGCCTAATTCCCATTAAACCCTTTCCCACATACCTCATGTTAACAGAACACACCAGTGTATGTGTTCCAACTTCAATGAGCCAGTAAAGTTGGGCAGAATTTTACCACAAGAAGACAATGCTAATTAAGACAATGCACTTCTTTCAATGAGGTTGTGCACCACTGCTCACATGACACCAGCTGTAGTAAACACCTGTGTACACCACAGATACAGCTGTCACTTCTCAGGTTCACCACTTGTGTGAATTGCACACTAATATGCATTTTACTTAGTGCAGACAAACTGAGAAGCTGTATATCACCACATGTTGCCAACACACATAGATACAGTAAAACAGAAGCAGGTGCACACACTATTAGTAGTAGTAAGCATTATTAATTGCACTTATTAATTGCTTTTTTTAAAACTATGTAAAATACAGCTAAATCGGTAAAAAAAAGATAAGAGGAACAGAAGACAATAAACAAAATTCCTGAAGTATTCATCCAGTAATACTGTAAGAAAGACAAATCCTGCCACCCTGCCCACTGAAAGATGAGCAACACAGCAGAGGCCAGAATCATACAAAGGTATGGTTCACTTCACCTTGTACTTAAGTAGGTAAGCATGTCATGTGTGAATATGTCCTTAAATTCCATTCTAAAAGAATTTCTTCTCATCTCAGGCTCAAAGCACATTCCACAAACCTCTTTTGATATGGAGAGGCGAGAGGCAAAAACATATGCTGTGTCTGTTTCAATGGATATTGGTTCACTCAGAAAACACATTCTTAGCTTCCTCAGAGCCACAGATTCAATTTTAATGGATTTTAGGTTAGGCGCAGTGGTGTTCAAACTTTTTTCAAAGAGGGCCAGATTTAATGAAGTGAAGGGCCATGAGGGCCGACCAAAGTTGTTGAGCTCTTTTTAGGATTGAGGTTGTCAAGGTTTTGGGGGGATTTTACCCCAGGAAATAAATTGCCACAGGTGCCAGATTAAAGCAACCAGCAGACCTATGCTAGGGGGATCTTACTTAGGTGAAAGGCTTGGTGGTGACCTTGAGAGCAATGGCTAGTCTACGCAAACAGCAGTGGATTAGATGAGCTACTTCTCTGACAGTATAATGCAAATTCAACTACAGTAGTACCTCGAGTTACATACGCTTCAGGTTACATACTCCGCTAACCCAGAAATATTACCTCAGGTTAAGAACTTTGCTTCAGGATAAGAACAGAAATTGTGCTCCAGAGGCACAGCGGCAGCGGGAGGCCCCATTAGCTAAAGTGGTGCTTCAGGTTAAGAACAGTTTCAGGTTAAGAACGGACCTCCGGAACGAATTAAGTACTTAACCCGAGGTACCACTGTTCTAGTTAATATCCAACTAAGTCATACTCAGAGTAAGCCCATTGATTTCATTGGGTTCAATCAGACTAGAACTTATTTCACTATCTCCTTGCATCTCGAAGCAGAAACTTTTCTGAACTTGACTACATATAGGTAAATCATATACATACTTATGATGACCTAGATATTTCAAAATTCTCTATATAGCAATATTTCTAGGAACAATGCTGTCAAGCATGATGTTTCATTAGCTATTAGACCTATTATGCTATTATTAAAGTTCCAGCAATATTTCAGTGTCATAACTCTGCTTGCTTCTAAAGGGAAACTTAACACCTATAACTTTCAGAACGCAAAAAGGTACCACAGTCCTACGGCATATTTATGATACAGAACGGATCCATTAAATTAGGGGTGTTTTGTTAGGTTTTAATTTTAAGAACTGCATTGCCAATTTAAAATTATCCAGTGGGCTTCACCCCTAAACACAGATCTGCATATTAGGGGTAGATAGATAGATAGATAGATAGATAGATAGATAGATAGATGATAGATAGATAGATAGATAGATAGATAGATAGATAGATAGATAGATATAGATAGATAGATAGATAGATAGATAGATAGATAGATAGATAGATGATAGATAGATAGATAGATAGATAGATAGATAGATAGATAGATAGAGATAGATAGATAGATAGATAGATAGATAGATGATAGATGATAGATAGATAGATAGATGATAGATATAGATAGATGATAGATAGATAGATAGATAGATAGATAGATGATAGATGATAGATGATAGATAGATGATAGATGATAGATGATAGATAGATAGATAGGTAGATGATAGATAGATTAGATAGATAGATGATAGATAGATAGATAGATGATAGATAGATAGATAGATAGATAGATAGATAGATAGATAGATAGATAGATAGATAGATAGATGATAGAGATAGATAGATAGATAGATAGATAGATAGATAGATAGATAGATAGATAGATAGATAGATAGATAGATAGATAGCCTGGCTGACATGGATCACAGAGACTCGGCTGCTCTCTTTCAAAATGGGAACAAAACCAAGTAAGCTGCCAGATAGAAATGGAATCTCTCTCTTTATCCAAAAAAACACAAAGTAGCACAAAGTCCTGTCTCCCGCTCACCCCAACCTCCAGAAATGGCTGACATTTTCAAATCAGATGGAAACTGGTTTGAGAAGAAACACAGCAAGCAGCAGTTTTTCTCAATAAACTACTGGATACAGGATTAATTGTGGTGAACACAGTGGTGTAGCATGGGGGGTGCAGGGGGGGCCGGCCGCACCAGGCGTAACATCTAGGGGTTAGGGTTAGGGGGTGCAAATCCACGGGTTAGGGGCGCAAATTACTTGCCTTGCCCCGGGTGCTGACAACCCACGCTACGCCACTGGGTGCACATTAAGTGTACACAAACTTCAAATACCACTGAGAGTGCACTGGAGCCACAGTACATGGCAATGTGTACACAGCCCTATTCTACAAAGCCTCATAACGCCACAACCCCCTCACGTGTTCTTCTAACCTGGAGTCAACTGCACCTTGTGCTAATCAGATTCCTACATCTCCAGAACTTCAAACCTGGTTTCAAATTCCAGTTACAAGACCATTTCTGGTTAGTGCTAACCATGTTCACCCGTTCTAACCACAGCTGGCAGATTGGGAACAATATATTATTAAATGGACCCTAAAAGGGAAAAAGTTGCAACTTGTTCAGATTCTAAACCCAGAAAACAGGTGTTTTTTTCAACTGTCTTAAAAAAACAAAAAACCTTTTGGTTTTAGCAGTGCACTGCCCAAAGCTGGATCCAAACTGACACTACCTCTACCTCCAGTTTCATAAGTCTTGCCACATCATTAGACAACGGTTCCTGTCTTCATCTGTCCTCCCACTGCTACCACAGTGCCACCATAGGCCTTCACCCTAATAAAATGCAAATGGGTCCTAGTATTTTGGTAAAGGAAATAAGTATCTCATTACAGTTTTTGCTTCCACCAGTATCTCAGAGAACAGAAATGTCTGAAATGGAGACGGACACACACACACCCTGACTGCCTCTTAAATGTATCCAAGATTTGGGTGAAAGGTTGCATAAAGCTAAGAAATTTCCCCATAACAATGTATGTGAGGGGGGGAAAGTTAAATTCCAAGGGAACGCAATGAAATCAACTACAGTAAGCCCTAAAGAAGAGGGGGGTAGTCGCTTTAATTTTGCAACAGGTGAATCTACATTATTTTACTTATTTGAAACATTTATACACTGCTTCTCAGCTACAACCTGCCAAACTCATCATTTAGCAAGAAGTGCCTGTTTCCAGCTCTGACTAGTTTGCCAGTCACAGCCATTCCCCGAAACCTCGCATCTTGATTCCTGTAATGAGCTTTGTATTGAGGCTTCTGGAAATGGCAGCAGGTGCAGAATGGTGATCCTAGAGTGCTAGCAGGTGCTTATGCACTAAGCCATGTAATACCCATTCTGCACAACTTGTACTGGCTGACTTATAGGTTACCTGGCCCAATTCGAGGCCTATGTTTTTGATGGAGGTGCAGCAGCAGGGATCATTCTACTTGTAACTTAAATGTTAATTCTGTTAAGATTCAAGTCAACTAGCCCAGAGCAATGGCAGAAAAAATTAATTGGTGGGGGCACCGTATGGGCAAAGTATATTGCTAGGTGGGCAAGATGTTTCTTACATATTAAGTTCTCTGAAATAATAACAACAACATATGTTAATTATTAACCTCCAGCAAGGGGGGGGCAAGGGCAGAGCTCCATGTTTGTGGGGGGCTTGCCCACCATCCCATTTCTGGTGCCACCCATGGTCAAGAGTGAAATGCTGCTTAGCAACCAAGCATGATCAGGCAGCTCATGCTCTGAATGGCTGTGTAGTTCTGAGGGAGTTTTTCCTCTGTGTGTTTGCCTGAATGTTTCTCCTGCTATGTACAAAACTTGAAGTATAAAAGGGGGGAACCTCTCTGTCCATTGCTCCTCACAGTTTACACAGTGTTTTGTTCAGTTTTCTCAATAAAGTGTTATTAGGATTTCTCACTGGACTCAGGTACTTGTCAGAATGCCTTTGCATATACAGTGGTACCTCGTGTTACAGACGCTTCAGGTTACAGACTCCGCTAACCCAGAAATATTACCTCAGGTTAAGAACTTTGCTTCAGGATGAGAACAGAAATCATGCGGTGGCGGTGCGGCAGCAGCGGGAGGCCCCATTAGCTAAAGTGGTGTCTCAGGTTAAGAACTGTTTCAGGTTAAGAACAGACATCCAGAACGAATTAAGTTCTTAACCCGACGTACCACTGTACAGACTGGTCAAAGCTCTGAGATTGGCAGCATGAGCCCTGCTTGCAGTTCTGAGGGGCAGCAACAGCATGTTTTGTGCTGATACAGGACAAGACCTTACTTTGGGCTATAACTACTACCTAAGGTCTTAATCAGTCTGATCTGATCCTATCCCTGTAACTGTTTTGTATTCAATTTTAGCATATTAGTATTGTATCAATATGGTATTGTATCAGTATTTGATTTATTTGCATTATATTTTTAGATACTTTTTTGGAAACTGCCCTTTGATTTCTATGTTATGAAGAACCATCTATACAGTTGAATAATAAATAAAAGGTTGTTAACAGGAACATAAGAGTGGTTTTCAACTAAGTTGAACTCAGATTAGACCTATTAAAATTGATAGAGATAACTTGATCATATTCATTAATCTACTCTGGGTAAAACTTAAGCTGAATATCACCACAATAATATATTCTATTTTGTTGTATGAAATGAAGTCGCATAAATGTATGCACGTCTGTATTAGTGCAGAGAACTTCGGGAGGGGGAGCTGACTGTTAAACCTCTCTGAGAACTGTAGCTTTGTGAGGAGAACAGGGATTTTCTAACCAGTCAATCATGCTTAAGAAACTACACTTCCCAGGGTTCTTTGGGGAAACTGTTTAAAGTGGAAGAATAGTGCTTTAAATGTATCATGCAGATGGGGCCCTGGACAGGCTCAAGAATGTAACATCTTCTTTATTCCCAAGTCCTCGGCACTTCCATGAGTTTCCAGGGCTAGCTCATGGAGTGCATGGTTCCCATCTAGCCTTAGAAACCACCCCTTGGAGCTTGCAGGCACTTCTTGCAAATGTAGAGGACTCTGATGAAAAAAGGACATTAAAAGCAACAGTTTAAAGCACTCTCACACACAAACTCTGGTACTTCTCAATAATAACAAAAGCAGAAGCTCAACTTGACAGGCTGTTCCAATCAAATGGTTGTTTTAAAACAGTTGTTTCTGACACCGATGTTACGGCTTCATTGTGGATACCCCTGTATCACCATCCTAAATGCAATACCCCCCTCAAAAAAGGTAGAAGAAGCAAATTCCTGAGTGGCACTCAGCCTTTTCCACTTAGTTCCATCACACAGCTCCGAAGGAAATGTCAATGCAAGCCTATGGAGACCATAATACTGCTGTATATCAAAATGAAACCTAATCATTGCACATCCTTGCAGATTCATCAATATAAGAACTTTTAAAGAACAGGAAAAAGGCCAACCAGTCTCATATATCAGCCACGTTTAGCATAAAGTTGCCCACAGTTTTCATCATTTTCACTGATAAAATATTCACCAATTTGAGTTTCACCAATGCTGCCAGAGCTTTTATTCTGAGGCTTGCACAGACATCACCTTCCTGCGCTCCAGTTGTCCATCTTTGTACATCTGCACAGCTCTGAAGTCACAGAACAGCACCCATGCAGATGTTAAGCATTATTGGTGTTTGCCAATGCAGCCTTGATAGCCTTTTCTGCCACGAAGTCCTACCGCAATGGGTGACGATGTGAGTTTTACAATGTTAGCCCTTTTTATGAAAGAGAGAGAGAATCCCATGTTATTCTTCCCTTGGTTGCAAGGCTCTGACAAATGATCATGAATGCAACTTTGCACGGTGAAATACAAGGGGTCAGATTCTGAAACTGCTGGTGCTGCTTTTGCGTCATCTCCTTGATTTGTGTTTAAACCATAACAATATTGTGACAAAACTGTTTTTCTTTTATATGTTATAGTCTGACTTAACAAACCTGAAGCCTTCAAACACCAATTTGGTCCGGTATGCATTTAAAGATATAAATTGCAGCAAACATTAACACATCTAGGCTACAATCCTATTAACACTTAACTGGAAGTAATGCTCCATTGAGCACAGTGGAATTTACTTCTGAGTAAACATGCAGAGGACTGCACTTCACAAGCTCTATCCGATGGGATAGGGAGAGATAAGCACAGTTCACTAGAAGAACTGCAGTTATACTTCCAAGAATATTCATTGTGGTCCATCTGTTTAATTCTACATACTTTTTGATATTAGAATCACAAGATTGCAACTCATCTATTAGAAGTTTTCAGTTTAGTCACTCCCCTAGTGTAGAAAGGAAATGATGATAAAGTATTTCCTCACCTGAACCAAAAGACGTATTATCAAATTTCCCGTTGATCACTGGGAGAAACGAAAAAGATCATTCATATCCTGCGGTTAACTCTACCCATTCTTATCATTCTAGCAATGTTCTGCTGGGTTATTTTTCCCACGGAGACATGAGGAAATAGACAGATGACATCAATCCATTCCAAGATGACCATCAAACACCCGTCAGATCATAAATAGTCTCAAGCTCAAGGTCTGATTCTCAGTACTGCATTTTATTTTTTAGAAGTTCAATTTTTCATCCCCCTGACCAAAATCACTCAGTTCTGATATTGCAACTAGAGAACTGGAGCAACTCACAAGTTTAACTGACCCCCACTTTCTCCACCAAAGTTATGCACTTTTACATAAATGTCTTCCTTCAGCATATACCAGCCTTTCTTCTCCTTCTGCAAGTGTGTGTGTATGTGTGTGTGTGTGTGTACATAAACACACACATATAAAGGGAATATTCTGGAAGAACGAACTCAGTATGTCAGATTTTTTTTAAAAAAAATATTTACAAAAAAGGTATTGCAATGTTTCTCCTGCCTGTGCACCCACCTGTTTTTCTTTTCTTTTCCTTAATACCAAACATCATACAGAGGATCAAAAGTATGGCTTGAAGCAAAAACTGGACGATGTTAATTGATATTTTTTAAAAAACAAAATGTTCATAATATACCCTGCTTTTAGTCTCACATTAATCCTAAGTATATTTATTCAGAAACCAGAAAGAATTTATGTAACAGGTATTTCTTAGGTTTAGCAGGTAATGTGAAATCAGAGGTGCTTTTTTAAAAAAGTGGAAAGCTCCTCATTCAACCTGGAAAAATTAATTTGCGCTTCCTTCTGGCTTTTTTTTTTTCTTTTTAGAAAGTTCATATAAATTCAACTCAATGCTTTTCTATTAGAAGCACTCCAAAGACACCTGTGTGCAATCCACAGTGCACATTTTAAATGAAAGAGCATTCTGAGAAGGGTGATGGGGAGTTGGGAAGAGGGCGGGGGAATGAGCTTCACTTGAGAAAAACTTGTGCTTGTTTAAGGAAAACTACAGCTCATATTAATGCACTGGTGGGGTTTTTAGGTCTGTTATAACGCAAATGCCCATGGTCACCTTAGGCTTCCATGGTATGTAAAGAAACAAATGTGTCAGCTTTCTTTCCTGAAGATCTGGCAATTTCTGATCCCAGAATTGCTACAAGCTAAAGCAGTGAAACTGATGCTGCAACTTGTACATTTCTCACTATCCGCTGTTTTGAAGGAACAGGTTATGTTATGGCATCCAGCATGGATACAAATTCAGGAGCGTTTCATTAAATCTCTGGTGAACTCTAAACAAGTTGCTGCTTACTGAAGATCCGAAGTGTGGCTAAGAAGTTAAGCATCCTGAAAAACAATAACTTTTCCATCGTGATAATGGAAGTGCCTTTACAAATTTATTTAAAGTATTCTCTACAGACTTACTTATCTTTTTGCTAACTCTTTGGCAAAATGTTGCCTTTGAGTGGAAATAATTGGGGGGACACTAACGCAATTTTGGTTAAGTCCAACGTAAGTGAGCATAATATGGACTGTTTCACATGCAAATCTGTTTAGTACGGCATAACACCAGCATCTAAATAGTAAATAAATAGCCTACTTAAATGATTGAACATAGCTGAAAACAATGAGGGTTTAATTGTTATATACTTTCTGTTCTGATGAACCCAAAGTAACACCTGAAAAAAGAGCATGTATTCATAAATATTCCATGTTGCCGGGGAAATGCCAACAGAAACTGGATTATAAATTGCAACTGATTTTCTTTGAAACATTAAGGTATTACGGACAAACCAACTTTAAAGGGATGTGTCAAATTAAAATAGATATGCATTTCCAATTAAGCTGAGGCATTTCACTTATGAATGCTGCATTTAAGGGGGCAAAATATTACAGAGGATGCATTGTAAAGTGATTAAAGAAAGCACAAAAAAAGAGCATAAAGAGAAAACAAACACTTGGGATGTGTGTTTCTCTGAAGCTGTTCGTCTTGTAATAAATCAAACCCCATATTAATCTAGCCATGCTGAAAATAGAGATTATGCAGCTAATGATATTAGGGCCCAAACTGGCTGCTACACTGGGTATCCTTAAAGCAACTTGACGCTAACGTGAACTTGGGATGCTGAAAGGACCTACAAGTCCTCCTCCTGTTTCTTTAATTTAGGGAGAGATATTTTGTTAAAAGCAATGAGAAGGCTCAGCCAACAAAAGTGCTGTTGCATTTGCAAGTCTTAAAGCTGGAGAGCTCTCGCTTCATAGGGAAAAGAAGAAGTTAATTCATAGGGCACATAAGGCTTGCAATTGTCAAAGTGCAGACATGTCAATGCTATCATTATCAGGCAGATCGGCCAAGCGTTTAATGGTAGAATCTGGAGACATTCACTCTCCACTATCAGAATGACATCATAACTAAAACAGCCTTCAGCATGGAGGGGCACACACCACACCACAGCAGTTGCCCACTTTTACACTTTTGATCCTCTGGTTCAATTTTGCCACATCCCTCCTTTCCTTTTGGGAGGCATTTGAAGGCTCTTAAAAATCCTGGTTAAAAACCCTCTTAAAAACCCTGGTGAGTCTTTCTTTAAAAAGGAACTCACACAAATAAATAACATTTTCAAAACAATACTTAAAAAACAGCCCCATTTGGAGAAATGGACCAGATTTAATATCAGCCACTTTGTTAGGAATAGCTGTCAGCTATCCTCAAACGTACATCAAGATTTCAGACATTTCTCATTACTCCAGTGATCTTTACTACTGTAAGAGGATGAGGTGAAAGGCATACAATTAGAAATCAGCCTTCTACATTTTTTATTACGTGCTATATAGCTCAGTTTCTCCTCTGGTTTTACACAGGTAGATATAAAATAATAGAGATGACCACATAACTTTACAGACATGTAAACACAGAGACCTTTGAGTAACTAAGCTCTTTATGAACTATTCAATGACAAGGACTCAAAGCAACACGCTTCAGCCTCTGACAACAGCAGCAAGTATACGGAGCACCAATTCCCCCCAAATTACAAACGTTTTAAGCATTTTATTCCCTACACATGCAAATACACAAACACCCCAAGAGCATCACAGCAGGTATTCATAGGCATTGTAAGGAAAACCTCACCTTGTATAATAAGTGATAGGAAGTGGGAAAGTTAGGAAGGCAAAATAAATCATAATCATAGTCATAATAAATTAAAACTCCCAAGGCTACATAAAAAAAAAAAACCTACTATTCAGAAGCACCCAAAGAGACCACATAGTGAATTGCAGACCCATCCCAAAGCCCTTTGGCTTTTATTTACACAACCTATTGATGCACTTTCGCAGGTCACTTACTTTTCAGTTATGTTTGAACCCTGAATAATCATGAAGATCGAAGCAGCTGGGTTTGGGGGACTTCTAGAGGTTTTGGTTTGGTTTGCAAATAAGTTTCTTTCAATGGAAAAAAAAATCCAAATTATGCAAATCTGCTCCCCCGATAGGTAGTGAATATTCAATCAGATGGTGATATTGTAAATACTTCTATCCAACACACCCTTCACAGGGCAGATTTATGAAGCAACGTCACCAGCAGCGCTCTGGTCCTTGTTGAAGCATCTCGAAGTTAATTAAAGCTGCAAATGTCCACCACCATCACCCCCCCTCTCTCATTCAGGTTTACTATTTCAACATCAAACCAGCCAGGAGATGGTGGGGAGGGCTCCCCCTTCTTTTTATACACTTAAAGCGCCTTCTTCCAAAGTCAGTGAACAATGAACAAAGATTTGAGTGATCGAACGGCACAGAGGGAAAAGGTGGGGGGGGGGGATATTTTCCACACAAATAATCAAATCCAGTGGAAACGGTTAAAAATATAGTTGCTAATATTAAACTATGAAAGAAAACATCATTCTCCAAGGCTCGATGTGCAAAGGCGTTCGGCCAACCCCTTACAGAAGAATTTCTTAAAAGAAAGGGGAAAAAGAAAGAGCTAAATGCAGCCAGCCTTCCTTATTCTCAGTCCTTAATGAGCCCAAACAAGGCTCCTAAACTTAATTATGACACTTAAAATAAGCTCCCCCCATCACACACACACAAGCAAGGAAGGCACCACCAGTGCTATCTGTGGCAACCAAAGCAGATCAGCTCAGCAAAGACGGCCCCTGTTGGAATTATTTTAAACTGCACAGAGAGGAGAGAGAGGAGGGAAAACAGAGAGAGAGAGAGAGAGAGAGAGAGAGAGAGAGAGAGAGAGAGAAATCTTTAAAAGTAGATCCCATGTCCGCCTGTCTCGAGCACTGGGAGAAAGACACATGCCTGTTTCTCCAGCGGTTCTTTTTCGCTCCCACTTCCCAGGACCGACTCCTTCCTCCGGCAGCCTCTTATCTCCTTCCCCGTTTCCTCATTGTTTGCATTTTGACGAGCAAAAGCAGAGGCAGGCAAACTTAGCGTTGCAAGGGCTCCTCTCCCACCCCCCCCCCACCCCAGCTCTCATGTTCTGCTAAAGTGAAAATGAAGGGCTCTGACAACTCACGTCTCCGCCTAGACACTATTATAGACATAACAATATCCGCTCAACAAAAAACCCTCCGACAATAGCACCCATTGCACCTCCAGAGAGCCTCCGGTCCGACCATTCGCCCTCTCTCTCTCTCTTCCCCCTGTTTTGTCGTTGTTTTGCAAATTTCTATTCTCTCCTCCCCAGACACTTGGAATTTCGAGTTACCTACCAAATGCTTACGCATAAAATACCAGCATGGTGGTGACATTAGCCAGGCCCCAACCAAACAACACCCCCGCCCCCCCAAAAATATATATATGCATATTTAACTCATTGATTTAGAGCCTTTGGTAATCTGGAGGTGTTTGTTTTAAAAACAAAACTTTAAAAAAATCTAATTAAATGCCCATTGTTTTACACAGAGAGAAACAGAGAGTATTGGTTTCCTTTTTAAAGTTTCCCAATTCTAGGCTTCTTTCCTTTTCCCCCTCCACTTGCTCCTTATCTCTTTATTATTAAATAATGGCCCCATTGCAACAGATGAGCACCTCAAGAGCTGGGATTTTTTTCCTACTGTGGCATCAAAGCCTTCTCTTTATTTACATATTTTCTTAAACAACTTTTTAGTGCTGAAAAACATAAGTTGCTTTTTTTAAAAAAAGAAGTCTATGGCTGTATTTCCCTCCACAAAATAAAAATGATGCAGAGACGAGGAGAAGGCAGCCAACCCCCAACCCCCCTACCCCACCCCGGAAAGAAGACCAGGGGCAGCCACTTCAACAACCTCGCTCCCAAGTCTTCCTACATATATTTAAAAAACCCTCTTCCACCCACCCTGCAAAGAGGCAAGTCCGAGGTGCTGCTTTCCGTACCACCCGCTTGCAGGAATCGCCCCCACCTCTGCCTCTCTCCACGTTAAGTTTCCCTTTTAACCTGTTACTTGAGGTCGTGTCTCCCAAATGCCCTGGATTCCTGTCTGGCAGGTGCTTGCTGCCTGCTTCCGGTGGGAAGAGGGTGGAGGGGCAGATCTCATGCCTGCTCCTTCTTCCAATTCTCTACTGCCCACCACCCCACCCGCAAAGCAATCCCTTGCCTACTCCCCCAGCCCCCCCAAAAGAAGCATTTTGAACTGCTCCGAAAGACAAGTGCAAAGCCCACCCCCCACCGCAACCTCAAAGCCCAGGCGCGCTTCTCGCTAAGCAGAGGTCGAGCAGACCCGGGCACAAAATGGCAGGGCTCGCTGCGAAGGCAGCAGCGCGGCAGAAGTTTTGGCACGCGCGGGGCACGGCGAAGAAGCGAAACTTTTGGTCGCCATTGATTCCGGGGCTGGGGAAAGAGGTGCTACAAGGTTTGGAGGGGTGGTTTGTTGTTGTTGGGGGTTTTTTTGCGCGGTGGAGGGGGGGGGGGTCGCCTTGTTCTTTTTTTACATCTCTCGGTTTGCCCCTGAAGAAGCCCAAAGGGGAGGATGCAACCCGCGCACGTGGGAAAGGAGGCACTTTTACAGAAGTTTGCATTGCACCAATTCCTTTTTTTAAGAGAAAAAAAAACCTAATGAAAAGTTTCTGGGCAACTTGAGAGGGAGGGGGGGTCTTAAATCCTCCATCTATGTTTATTTTTTAAAAAATCCGGGGGAAGTTTTTGCCTTTCTCCATGTCCCCGGCACATAAACACACACGCGCACACCCCGCGAAAGTAACGGATTTAAAGAGAGACCCAGCCAGAGCCGCGCCGGCTCTCCAGCCTCGCTCGCTCGCTCGATCTCTCCTCCAGGCTAAGTTCTACAGCGCCATGCAATGGCTCCTTTGCTCCTTTCATTCTTCTCTCCCCTGACAGCCTTTGCTCGCAAACGTCACTGCTATGGATATTTAATTATACTGTATTTTTTAATCACGCAGGCCCTGTTGCGATGATGCAAAGGGGGGGGTGGAGAGAGAGAGAGAGAGAAAGGACTCCAAACTGACTTTGGCAACGTCTGGGGGGCACCCTGCTTTTTAGAAAGATAGATATTTTTAAAACTCCGGTCCTCCCCCCCAAAAAAATTCTCTTATCTCTTTATCTTTTTCCCCCTCTTCCAAAAAAATAAAAAGAGGAGCAAATAAACAACCCAGCAGGGGCGTCCCTTTTGTCTCTCCTTACCTTCCCAATTTTTTTTTGTTTTGTTTTACGGTACGAGAAACTCCCCTGCACGTAAGCGGAGCGTTGCAAAAAGATTGTGTTCAATGAATAATGAAGCGTATCCCCCACATGATTGACTTGATCATTTGCTCGGGCTGAGAAACGCGGGGTGGGTGGCTGGGGGGGGGGGGGGCGTGTGGAGAGAGAGAGAGAGAGAAAGTGACCAAGGAGAGGAACTCCGATCGGCCAGGCTGACTCCCCCGAAATCTTGGCCAGCCATCCCAAGGACGGGGAGGTGGGGGCGGGAAGGAGGTGTTATTTTCATCTGTCGCTTTTTGGGGGGGTTCAGGAGGACCCCCCTTTTCTCTTCTTCCTTGATAGCGATCAGGCAACATCGCAAGACATCCCCGGCGCTCTCTCTCGCTCGCTCTTCTCTGCTTTGGATTCCCCCTCCCCGATCTGGTAGGTGAAAAGCATTGTAGCATTCAAAAGGCACCACTCCATTGTCGCCTTGGCATAATTCACAGCAACTAGATAGGTCTTGCGGCATTTAGCTTTGATGAGCCAAATGCTCAACCCCTTGATATAATAATCTACAAAAGAATGGGGGCTGGGATCGTCCATTTTCCTCCCCCCTCGCTCGTTCGCTCGCTCCTTTTTCTGCCTAAGCAACTAAAAAAAGGGGGGGAGCATTTAACACCGAGCAGTTTGGGGCATGACCTTGAGCCCGTGTAAACACACTTATTAAAAAACCGAGCCGTTTCTCTAAGATTCCCCCCACACACACACACATCGCCGCCACTCCAGCCTCCCACCCACCCGTCGCCGCTGCTGCTGCTGTTAAGGATCCAGCCTCGATCAACCCTCTCCCCTCCCTCGCCTGTCATTTTCCCTAAACAAATCCGAAGATCTTTCCCCATTTAGGGGAGGAAAGGGGAAAAAAAAGGCAGAGCGGAGAGGGGGGGCTCGAGCAAGCGAGGAGGTGGAGAGGGGGGGTTGAGTATTTAAGCATCGCTTCTTACCTGCTCTGGAAACTATTTCAAGTCTGCTTCTTTGGAAAACTCCAGGGGGAAGCTCAGCGGCCGGCTGGATCGCGCAGCATCCGTCCAAGACGCTCCGGCGCTTAAGAGAAGTAATCAACGATAAAGTGACGTTGATCTGCACTGTAACCTTGTGGCGTATTTAATGTAAATAAGCAGTTATGTTGCCAATCGCACGCATGCAAACAGAGAAAGGTCCTCAGCGTTGCATTTTGATGCTTTCCATTAAGGCTGACTTTATTTACATACACTATTTAGGGGAAAGAGAGGGGGGGAGAAGAGGAGAGAGGGAGAGGGAGAGGAGATCATGATGGTACGAAGACAATACTAGTGCCAAATGATTATGAAAATATGATTTTAATTAATCACGTAGTAGGCAAGGAAATTAGCATACGGTAATTAAACTTCCAGGGGAAAAAAGGGAACGAAAGAAAGAAAGAGGGAGGGGGGAAAACACGCCATGAAGGTTCTTTTTGCCTTATGGGTCTGGAATAATCGGGGGGGGGATATATATAGATATAGATTTAAAATATGAGATTCCCACTCCCCCCCTCCTCCTCCTGCGCTCCAATGCTTATATTATAAAGCAGATAACTTTAAAGGAAAAGAAAAGCCAGCAACTTTAGCAAGGTTGATCTGCTGAGGAAGGTCTAGAAAATAATCTGTAGCCCAGCAGAAGGTGAGAAACTGGGAGTAGGGGGTATGTGTGGCTACTGAAGTAAAAGAAGAGAGGGAAGCGGGGCAAAAGGGGGGTCAAAATGGAGTGGGGGGGGAGAGAAAGCTGAATAATGCAATTATGGATTCTGTGTCCCATAGTTGACAAAAGCATGGTGCCTCAATAGACTCTTTGTGATGGGATTATATAATGATTGTGGGGTAATTATGGGAAAAAAAGAGATTTAGTCATAATAAAAAAGTATCAAAATACATCAGCTTCTTTTAAAAGGAAAAAGCTAGCTCACGACATTAGGGGCATGTTAATAGGAAGGGGGGGCGGTGGGAGAGAGAGGGAGAGAGAGAAAGGCAAGATCCGAACGAGCTGACAAATAAAGAGAAGACTGTGATGCGCATGATTAAGAAGAGATGGAGACAGATTGATTATTCAAAATGCCGAGCCACAGGGACACTTAAAACATTGATTCAGGTAACACTAGTTTCATCTCAACTGAAATGAGTTCCCTGAAGATGACTGGCATACATTTTAAATCAGTTTATGCCGTTAAAAAAAAAGAGAGAAAGAAAGAAAGAAAGCAGAAACAACATCACAAGCAGAAATCTTCTAACATAAACGCAGAAGTCCATGCAAGTGGAGGTGGGGGTTAGATTTCTGGCAATTCCCCGAAAGAATAATAAAAGTATGTGAGTGGGAAGGGCGGTGTGTTTAATTACTCTCTTCCTTAAATGTTCCCATTATTCCTTTCCATCCGATTTGAGAGGGATGCTTACTCGTTTTTCACATTATATGAGGCTCCACCCCCCATCCCTCATACAAATGGGATGACTTTTTAATCAGCTGTCCCCAAAAAAGAGATTTCCAAAAGGATTTTTTTTAAAAGGAAATTTCTCTTTCCCCACCCCTCCTGACTTTTTTTATTTTTTGCTTTTGTTTTGAAGAAGTTTAAGAGCAGTTCTTTAAGACTGGTCCTAGAAATGTGGGGAGGAAGAGACCAGTTTTCATGTCCCGTCTTCCAAAGTTTTGAAATTCACTCCGCACTTCACCATTTAACGTGTCTGGAAATTCTCTTTGAACAAATTCCAAAATACACTTCCCCACCCCCACCCCCGCAATAGAAATTAGCATAGCAATCACATCAATAATATCACTACCGCTATGGGAATGATAACTGGAGCAGTGGGGGTGTTCTTTATTCCAATTCTTTGTGGATCAACAGATTATATTCTCTCGCCTTTTGAATTTGTTATTGTAAAGTCAAGTGATTCTTTATAAGTGACAGCCATGGCAAAGAGATGAGGATGGGAAAGCAGGTCGAGAGGAAGTCACCATATGGACTTTTAAAAAGGCACTTTTTGAACAAGATAATGGGGAAATGGTTGTTGCCTTTTAACCCTTCATGGCCTCAGAAAACACACACACACACACACAACTTCCACACTGGCTTACTCCTGGCTCGTTTCTGGGATTGTCATTAGCAACTTTATAAGAAGCAAAACACCACCACAACAACAACCCCAAAACCCTAAGACTTACGGTAAGTCTGACAGTTTCTGAGTTAGATAAGTGGTCTTATGTAGCCTACCATGCTGCTTTCAGCTCTGGCCAGGACTGAATAGTTTTCTCAGTGTGAGGTGGGCCTCCATAGGGTGATGCAGGCAGTTGCCATGGAAGATACGCTATTCCCTAATGAGCTGCCACTCTGCATCTCCAATGCATTTCCCAGTTTCATATGGCTAACTGTTGAGTTGATTGCTTGTGTTAGAGGTCAGCAGGGTGACTTATTTTTCTCTCTCTTCTAAACCCATTTGCTGGAGAGATTAGTTGTGGGTACATCAACGCCAGTGAAGTCCCTTGTTCATGGCAAGGAGTGACTGATGCTCCTCTTCAGTCTAAGGCGGTGTGCACATTAGTGGCTTAAAAAGCAGAAACACCATCCCACCCCCACCCACATTTCAAGTTGTTGTTTTACACCGTTGCTCGGACCAGAAGGGTGGAGAGGGTTTCTTCACCTGAAGCCGATTATCTGTTTTGTCTCCCTGCAATTGCAAACACACTCTCTGAACTCTTATTCAACAAAGCTGCCACCTGCGCATGTGCAACAGTGGTCCAAACAGTACACACCTCAGCTGAACTGAGGCTTTCATTTTCAAATTGGATGGAAGATGGTTTGAGGGGAAACACCTCAAAAAGGAGTATTTCTCTATAAGCTACAGGATACAGATAAATCGTGACTAACACTGTGCATTCTTGGCTTCAAATATCAGCAGTAGGAGCATGCTGGAGCAAGAGCAAATGGTAATGTGTACATAACCTTAACCCATCTTACACTTGAAAAAGCTTTAACAGGGTTGTTTTCCTGACTTGGTGAAGTCCACTATGAGGAAGCCTGAGAAGACACACTATTAAGAAAGACTATAGTAGTGCAGAAAGTGAGACCCTGAAGTTGCTTACTAAATAAATAAGCATTTACAAAATCTATGTCCTGACCATCTTAGCTGGTGACTTTCAGTAATCCTACTTCCATTTCATATCTCTCTCTCTCTCTCTCTCTCTCTCTCTCTCTCTCTCACACACACACACACACACACTCTCTTTTTGTATTATTTCAAAGGGTTACAAAGATCAATAGTATCTGGAGAAGGGAGGGGGTGATATGCCAAACGTTTGGCAGCTCATTAACTCCGAAGAGTCAAATACTAGATAGAAAACTCTACAAAATCAGTATTTATTCAAATCCATTATGATGATGATGATGATGATGATGATGATGATTATAGCCTTTATACCCTGTATATTCAAAGGACATACAGATATTATGTGGCAGGCATATCAATACTAATACAATTAAAACAGTTGAAAACTACTTCCTTAAAATAGTTTAAACAGCTTTTTAAAAAAGTTTAAAACTCCTAAAAGCAAACACCTGCTCTGAAACTATGCAGGATTTTCCTGGTTTAGGGATTTCCCTATTAGAAGAAACAAAAAGATGGGACTTGAAGGACCACATGTCTACAGGTGGGCCAGGTCATGCTATACCACTCAAGCAGGAACACAAGGCTCCTCCTCTAGTGATTGCCCTGGTCTGGAATAACTGTCACAGTTCTGGTTTGGAATTGCAAAGGGAACCATCACTGTCTAGAAGTCAGCCTTTGAGGGGAGACACTGGTGTGTATACCTGCTTCCACAACTTCTGTCTCTCTCCGGGCATTACAATGTGTGACTAGCAACATTTTTTTTTTTTTTTAGTATTAGATTTTCTACAGAAAGGCTAAATCTGGATTAAATGAGGAAAAAATATAACCTGGCATTTTGACATCATGTGGCCCTTGCAAAGAACTTACAAGAAGCATTGATCACACAAATAGGTAAGGTAAAGATAAAGGTAAAGGACCCCTGGACGGTTATGTCCAGTCAAAGGCGACTATGGGGTTGCGGCGCTCATCTCACTTTCAGACCAAGGGAGCCGGCGTTAGTCCACAGACAGTTTTCCGGGGCATGTGGCCAGCAGGACTAAACAGCTACTGGTGCACAGAGGACCATGACGATTGCCAGAGCACACGGAAACACCGTTACCTTCCTGCCGCAGCGGTACCTATTTATCTACTTGCACTGGCGTGCTTGCTTTAGAACTGCTAGGTTGGTAGGAGCTGAGACAGAGCAACAGGAGCTCACCCTGTTGCAGGGATTCAAATCACTGACCTTCCAATCAGCAAGCCCAAGAGGTTCAGTGGTTTAGACCACAGTGCCACAAATAAGCACCCACCTGGAAGCATCCTTACTCTGGTGCCATCAAACATGGACACAAACTGCAATCTTTTTTAGTCGACAGGTGAAATGCATAGTCTTATACAGAAAATCTTTCTGTGAGCCTCTAGATGTGTCCCCCAAGCTTGCCATTTGTCTTGTGTTCCTTTCAGTTCTCTAAAGTAGAAGTCTGTAGAGAACAGAAAAGCAGGTGTTCTCAAGGAAGGGAGAACACTTGCAGGGGGAAAGCTCTTACTGCTCACCCCTTAGCAATGGTATTCAATTAATAACTCTTTAATCGGGTAAAGTATAAAGGGTGGAATAAGTATTTTCAAGATATAGAATCAATGCAATGAAGGAATCACAGCTAAAAAGATCCCTGACAGATGGCCACCCAAACTTTCAAGATGGGGACAACATTTGCCTGTTTCCAGTCCACAGGGACAGAGGCTGTGAGATTACATCTATATGTTACTTTAGTACCCTTGGAGGCCCTGGAGATCTAAATTCATCAGGCCCTGGAGATCTAAATTCATTTAAAGTACCTAGATGTTCCCTTACCACCTCTTTTCTTAACTTGGGCTGCAGCTGCTTCTCTGCATCATCTATGCTATTATCACGAAGTTGGGCACTGTTTTTCTTTTGGGAGAAGACAGATGCAAAGTAGGTGTTGAGTAGTTCCACCTTCTCTCTGTCACTTTGCCTGGCTTCTCTGTGCAGAGTTAATATGAGAATTAAACTGAACCAGATTAAATTTATGCAGGCTCGCAGAGACTTGGATGTCCTACTCCAAATTGACCCATTGAAATTCACAGGCATGCCTTAGGTTCATTCATTTCAGTGGGTCTACACTGAGTAGGGCTTAGTTGGCTACAGCAGGAAACTGCTTCTATTTTAACCTAAACCAGTTCTCAGCTCACCTGAGCTAAATTGAAAAATTGCCCAAAGTAAGAATAAAATGTGTGTTTTAGGTACTCCAGGCAGCTGAGGCAGAGAGGAATGTGTCCAATTGGAGAATGATACATTTCAACATGAATTAGAAGAGAGAAAAGCATCAAACTCTACGAGTAGCAGAAGCATATGAGTGTTTGTTACTGAAGTAAAATTCATTGTGGACTCCAAGGAACTTGAACTTTTAGAACCAATTCCAATGTGGCAATTTGTGCCATAGACATCCAGTAAGCAGAAACACATTGATAACCTGTATCAGAATGTACTGTCTAAGTAACTTATCAAAGGAAAGTCTTGTACTCATGAGATTACCCCTAGAAAAGCAATTCTTATGCGCAGATGATGTGTTTAGACTATGCCTTCCATAAACCATTGCATGACAGCAAACTGTTACCCTTGATGTTCTAGAATTGGGGGAGTTTAGAGATCTCACAGGCAGCCTACAGGAACATAGAAATTAGAGCATCAGGGCAGGACAACAAACAACAAGAGCAACCATGTATCATGACACAGTATGATATCACTCTAGGTCAGTGTTGCAAAGAAAACAGTTGCGGCATGAAACCAGGAAGGAAACATTTGTGCTGTACTGTCAGGGTTCCAGTGACAGATTAACAAAGCAAATGATAGTTGCTGACAGGAATGAGGCCCTGTCAGCATATAACAACTATGTTTAGAGATTTGCACTGGTGGCCAATTTGCTACTGGGTCAAGTTCAAGGTGTTACGATTAGTATTTAAAGTCCTTAACAACTTGGGACTAGTTTACCTACGATCACCTGACTCCATATACCCCATAACTGGCATTGTTATAGACACAACATAATACCTGTCCCATATCTGTAAGAACACGATGGTTTAGTGTGGCAGTACCTGCACTTTGGAACTCCCTGCCTCTTGATATCAGGCAAGCACATTCACTATAATCTTTTTGGTGCCTGCTAAAAACATTTTTGTTCAGACAAGCCTTCCCCAGATGCTTAGAAAGATGATTAGAATTTTAATCTGTTTTTAGAATATTGTTATTTTAATTTTTTGAAAGTCTTACATTATTGTTAATACTTTCTTACTGATACTTTTATTTTTTAATCTTTTTTTGTAAACTGCTTTGGGGATTTTTTTTCCCTTAAAAAGCAAGCAAGCAGCATATAAATTTTATGAAACAAATGCCCAATTGTTGTTTTGCACCATGTACCAGATAATTCATTTAGGCTGGGTTGTGTGTGCAAACTTGGTGGATTATCTCTTTTTTTATCCATTTCCTCCTCTTGAAACAGCAGCTTCCCTCATGCAACATTACAAACTCATTTTGAAGCTCCTGTGAGTTTCAAATGCGCCTTGAACCCAGTACAGGGGAAATCCAAAGTTAGCCTCAATTCTATGGAATCTGGCCTCAGCTTAGTCAAGTAAAAAAGAAGGGCCTGCATTAAGGATGTATGTTACAAGCACACTTGTTAAAAAGCACTCAATTTCTCCCACGTCCACACAATAGTTAGAGGCTTTTATCATACAGAACAGAGATACTTGAAGCCATAGATAGTAGTTGCTACTTATAGAATATACCTCTTATACTGCATATATGTGAGCTGACAGCAAAGAACTTGATTTTAGAGTGCAATGCATAAGGCACTGGAGTGGGTGGAACTAGGGCTGCCAAATGATTAAATAAATTTTATTTGATTAATCATCAATAACTTAGTTAAATTTTAATAAATGTACACATTGCTAACCTGTAAATATAGAGGTATTCTTGGCTGTGTGCACACCATACATTTAAAAAACTTGAGTTCCCCCAAAAGAATCCAATGAACTGCAGATTGTTAAAGGTGCTAGGAATTGTAGCTCGTAAGGGGTAAACTATGGTCCCCATGATTCTTTGGGGGAAGCATCTATATCCTACTTAAATCATTAGAATTTCTAAGCAGTGTGCATTTTAAAAAACATACAGAGAATGAAATAATAAAAAGTCACTATAAAAGGGGACACCACCTTAAAATGCCTACTACAGTAAGAAAATCTTTGTCATGCACTTGAAGTTCAGCAAGGAAGGTGCTTGTCTGATCTCAGTTTGAAGGGAGTTTTACAGTCTTCGGCCCGGAATGCTGCATACAGGGCTTCTAGTAGCTGTGAGACATGTAACCAAGCCATAGGAGACCAACAGTGGAGACCTCCCCAAAGATCTGTGATCAGGTAGGAATGTAAAGGATCAGGCAGTTCTAAAGAGAGAATTGTAGAAGGACTGCAAGGGTCCTCTATCCAAAGATCCAAAGATATCCTGGACCCAAGTTGTTAAAGGCATTGCAAATTGATGCAAGAACCTTAAATGTGGCCCAGTAACATATGGCCTTGCGGACCCACCCACTTCTCAGTGTAGGAAACTCAGAGCTAGAGCATCTTCAACAGATGACTTCTGCTTGAAGACCTCCAGCAAAGAAGAGCCCTTTGTGACCTAGGATTTGATTCCATTGCTCTTGCCACCAAAATGTTTCTTGCAACATTCAGCCAAAATCTACTCTCATGTCCTTCTTTAATTGCAGCACCCAAGACTGTTCTTTAGTTAAACAGGTTTCAGTTGCACATCATGTCACAAGATAAACAAAATACGGAGCATTGGAGGTAGGAAGTAAGTACAGTGTACAAGCTTATTGCAACAATTCTACAGCCATTTATAATACAAAGGAAAGTAGCTTATAATAGGCTCCATGATTAATTTGAGTAGGTATCATGGTTAAAGCATGTTTGCAAATATTTTCTTTCTTTTTAAAATTGCTGGTAAAAGTATGCTTTACAGAAGTTTTGCTAACCGAAATCTGGAAACCCAAGCTGAACCTAGCCTCAAAATCACCAAGACTTACTTCCAAATAGACACATTTAGTTTCAGAGTGCAAATATTTCCCCTTAGCTTTATAAAAAAGAAAAAGAAAAAGAAATGCTATTAATGTATACAGAGAATTTCATTATTAAGTAGACAATCTGATACAACAATATGATAATTTCAACCCAAATAAATTCAAGCTTTTACTTTTAAGTGGGTAAGTTTGATATATGACAGACATTATTCTCTGATTCTATGCCAATAAAGAAGACTGGCTGATAGATAGATATTTTCTGATTCAAGAACCATCGTATTTAAAAATATTTAAACTTTTAAGAAAAATGAAATTTCAACATCATTTTTGGATGACAGGCCCTGTGATCCTCAACCTATATTTAAATGTTTCAATACTGGGACACATTACTTAAAAGCAAGCCCTACCATAATCAGCGGGGCTTACTTTCACATAATATGTTTAGAATGTACTGAGGTAAAGGTAAAGGTAAAGGCACCCCTGCCCGTACGGGCCAGTCTTGACAGACTCTGGGGTTGTGCGCCCATCTCACTCAAGAGGCCAGGGGCCAGCGTTGTCCGGAGACACTTCCGGGTCACGTGGCCAGCGTGACATCGCTGCTCTGGCGAGCCAGAGCCGCACACGGAAACGCCGTTTACCTTCCCGCTGGTAAGCGGTCCCTATTTATCTACTTGTACCCGGAGGTGCTTTCGAACTGCTAGGTTGGCAGGCGCTGGGACCGAGCAGCGGGAGCGCACCCCGCCGCAGGGATTCGAACCGCCGACCTTTCGATCGGCAAGTCCTAGGCGCTGAGGCTTTAACCCACAGCGCCACCTGCATCCCAGAATGTACTGAGAGAACCTCTAATTCTCTGTCAATTTCTATTACTTAGGGAGAGAGAAAAGTCTACAATTCAAAATGTGTTATCAGAAAACAGCATAGATGTATGTGGTGCTACCTTTGGGCCTGATTCCAGCTTGTGCAGAATGTGGAGGCTATACTGATGGCGGGGCAGACAGGTACTAACATGGGAAACCATTGTTAAAACATCTGCATTGGCTGCCCATCTACTTCCCAGCCAGGTGCCAGGTTCTATTATTAATTTACAAAGCCCTGAACAACTTAGTTCCAAGCTACCCTAGGGAGACTGCATGAGCCCTTATATTCCCGCTCAATCATGGAGATCATCTGTAGGAGCATCGCTGGTTGTTCTCTAACTCACCTGACATTAAAATGGGAGTAGTGACAGCAGCAAAGGACTTCCAGCTTTATAGATTGTGTGAGCAAGATCGAATGCGCATAGGCTGTAGAAGCTAACAGAAATTTCTAACCATCTATATTGGAACGAGGGTGAAGACACCCCTTCTTCAAATGCCCAATATCTGACAATGACAGAATTTTGCAGTCATTTCTAACCATTGATATCAACAGCAGCTATTACAAATGGTCGTTGCTTCTGTCCTAAGAATCCTGAATATATAAATCCTGATTTATATATCGTCATATTCTGCGTATGCAGTGTTCCATAAAGGAAATAGAGATCCCTGCTTTAAGAAACAAAATCTAAATTTTGATGTTATTTTCTGTTCATGTTATTTGCTAAAAAAGAATGATTGACAGCTCATCAACAATTTAAACAAGTCTATGATCCCACATGCAGGGACATATGTGCGCTGTTTTTCATAGCAGGACAGCAGTGCATGAGATTTCATGTATCAGGAGTGTACACTGGAGTGTCAAAACTTTCACTTGGCTGCAGCATTACCTTATGATCACATTCCCCCTTTTGCTTTTCTTTGCAAATATCTGTGGAATGTTTGATGAGATAGGAGGGTTTGTTTTGTGCCTTGCTTGTTCATCACTGCGTAAGTGCACCGGCTAATCAGAGTTTGAATACTTCATCCTCCTTGGTGGAAATGTTGCCATTCATACAAGGAAATGAATTATTTCCCACCATCGCTAATCAAGCTGCCAAAAAGCTAACAATTTGTTGGAAACCAGCTAGCTAACTATCTCTGATTGTGGTGATCTGCCAAAAATGGAGACCTTGTGGAATATTAAGAACATAAGAAGAGTCTGCTGGATCAGAACAATGGCCCATCTAGTCCAGCATCCTCTTCTCACAGTAGTTAACCAGATGCCTGTGGGAAACCTGCAAACAGGACCTGAGCACATGAGCACTCTCCATTCCTGTGATTTCCAGCAATTGGAATTCGAAAGCATTGCTGCTTCTCACCATGAAGGCAGAACAAAGCCATCATGGACAGTCCATGGCTTTAAAAGAAGATTGTAGCCATCCAGGTCAGTGGCCATCACTACATCCTGTGGGGGCAAATTCCATAGTTTACTACGTGCAATATCAACACGGGGACGTGGGTGGCGCTGTGGGTTAAAACACAGAGCCTAGGACTTGCTGATCAGAAGGTCAGCGGTTTGAATCCCCACGATGGGGTGAGCACCTGTTGCTCGGTCCCTGCTCTTGCCAACTTAGCAGTTTGAAAACATGTCAAAGTGCAAGTAGATAAGTAGGTACCACTCCGGTGGGAAGGTAAACGGCATTTCCGTGTGCTGCTCTGGTTCACCAGAAGTGGCTTAGTCATGCTGGCCACATGACCCGGAAGCTGTATGCTGTCTCCCTCAGACAATAAAGCGAGATGAGCGCCGGAACCCCAGAGTCGGCCACAACTGGACCTAATGGTCAGGGGTCCTTTTACCTTTACCTTAATATCAACACACCATGGCCTCGATTTTCTACTACTCTTGCTGTATAATGGGTCCAACAGCTGACAAATACAAATTAATGAGAGTTTAGAAGAGCCTAGCTTCCACTTTATGCCAAGGTTTGTTTTAGGAGTTTGTTTTAACACTGCGTTTAAGTGGAAACAAAACATCAGTACGGTCCTGGTAGATTATTAGCAACTGCAACTTTGCTAGATTGTTTCATTCTATATCTGCAGAGCTACATTTCAGTATCAAAATAGATTGTGAGACTATTTCCAAAGAAGACTTCACTGCTTTTTGCAATGAGTTACTGCTCTTTATTGCAACCTGGAAACCCATGCCTCCTAAAGGATCTATATAGCAGCAGCCTAAAGCTAGATAAATGTTACCCTTCATGATCGAAAACAAAGTTGGGTTCAGTAGAAGTTAACATTAACAATGCAGGAGCCTGAAGAAGAAATTAGAAACATGAGTCTGTGATAATGATGATATTATCACACTGGCAAAAAAAGAAAGGGAGATTGTTGGTGGTGGAAGCACTCTCAAATGTCATAGAAAGAAAATGAAGAAAAACATCCTCACGCAAATGGTCTTTTCTTCTCTGTGATGAAAATCCTTGTGCATATGCTCCTAACTAGAACCTTAAATTGAAAAGCAAGCATTTCTTTTAATGTAGTGATTAAGACAGAGCAGTGAAAGTCTCCCACTTCAAATCTTGGCATGAACTTACTAGGCTCCTTAGCCAAGCCACTCTCGCTCTCAGCCATGGCCCCCTATCTGCAATGTGATGATAATGACCTATCTTACAGGGTTGCTCAGTCAGGATTAAAGGAAGGTTTATATGTTTGGTTATTTTAAAGCACTTACATGCCACCTTCTATTCAAGGTGTATATGCCACCTTCTATTTCAAGGTGGTTTAAAGTTAAACTATAAAAGAATTATAACTAACATTAAAATAGCAGTGCAACACAACATCTACAGTAGCTTACTACTACTACTACTACTACTACTACTAATAATAATAATAATAATAATAATATTTAGATCCCGCCCATCTGGCTGGGTTGCCAGCACTGTCTCAATACCCAAAAAAAAGCTTGGGCAAAAAAGCATGTTTTAGAGAGCACTCTGAACAGCAGCCTAAATGCATATAGGGTTGCTGTTGCTGTTGTTGTTGTTTTAAAAAAGTAAAGATAAAGGACTCCTGGACAGTTAAGTCTAGTCAAAGGTGACTATGGGGTGCGGCGCTCATCTCACTTTCAGGCCGTGGGAGCCAGCATTTGTCCACAGACAGTTTTCCGGGTAATGTGGCCAGCATGACTAAACTGCTTTTGGTGCAACAGAACACCATAATGGAAGCCAGAGTACACGGCAATGCCACTTACCTTCCCACCACAGCGGTACCTGTTTATCTACTTGCACTGGTGTGCTTTCAAACTGCTAGATTGACAGAAGCTGGGACAGAGCAACAGGAGCTCACCCCCATCATGTGGATTAGTACCACTGACCTTCCAATCAGCAAGCCCAAGAGGCTCAGTGGTTTAGACCACAGTGCCACAAACAGCATCTAACTGCTCAGCTTAATTCTTATTCTTTTAGATAACTGCATTTTTGCCACTTACATTCCACCAGGTTGCTAGGTCAAGTGACCAGGATGAAAGGTGTTAAAATGTCGTGCTTTCTGAACACAATGCATTCTCAGGAAATTGTTTGTTAAGCAAGTGTTTGCATAATGAGTCACTGATTTCCATTGATTCCTATCAGAAAAATGTCTAATGTGTTCCCGAGCACAAAATTTTGACCAACAAATGAAAAAACCCAGGAAACCCCTCTGAATCCTTATAAAAGGAAAACAAGGAAGGGGGAAAAAACACCACGTTCTTATTTGTCCAATCTGTCTTTGCCCACCTAACATGGTTTCTGACAAAATTGCTGCCACTGACCAGCAAAACACCAAAATTAAAGCTTGTTTAGAGGCAATTATCTGTTTACAGCACTACACCTGTTCGGATATCTGAATCTGCAGTGTGTACAGTGGTACCTCAGGTTACAGACTCCACTAGCCCAGATATAGTACCTTAGGTTAAGAACTTTGCTTCAGGATGAGAACAGAAATTGAGCAGTGGCGGTGCAGCAGCAGTGGGAGACCCCATTAGCTAAAGTGGTACCTCAGGTTAAGAACAGTTTCAGGTTAAGAACGGACCTCCAGAATGAATTAAGTTCTTAACCCGAGGTACCACTGTACAGCAAAGTTTCTGTACTAATTCCTTTTGTTTGGACAAGTAATTTTTTCATATAATGAGTGTTTGTATAGCGGGAACTGCATGTACAGGTAAAAACTTGAAACAATTGGGTTCCAATCCACATTCATGAAATACACAAACAGCATGTTATTACCTCTCTACTTAGAAGCCCTGCTGAGTTAAATTGGGATTACTTCTGAGTAAGTGGATATAGGATTTGTAGCCTGAGTAGGCAAGACACTGTAGGTGGGGCCAGGAATGTCCCCTGCCTGAAATCCTGGGGGGTCACTGCCAGTTAGTGTAGATAACACTGAGCTACATGGCCCAGTGGCCTGACTTGGTATAAGGCAGCTCACTGTGTTCCTTTGTTTTCTGTGTTTCGATGCTGTCTGATGCTCCAGAAAGGGAAGATGCAGGTATTTGCAGCTTGACCATATTTATTGTAATGGGGCATGAAGGAGAAGGCAGGTGTATAATGTCAGCCCAATTTCAAGGATAGGCAATTACTGGGAAAGGCATGTCTATGTTTGTGTGTGTGTGGGGACCTACTGCAAATCAGATGTTTACAAGAAAAAAGATATGATATATGGTTCTGAGACATGTATGGTTCCAGATGATGGTACACTTTAGGATCTGTTAATCTGGCCCAGCCTTACTTCGGAGTACAGACACACAACCTGACAATAAAGGACAAAGTTTGGGAACAGTAAAGCTTTTCATATGCTAGTTCCTGGCAAAAAAAAATATTTACTTTTTTATGGCGATTTCTTCAGAAGGGCAGACTCAACAGCCAATATTTTTGCTTCTGAGCAGCAAAATTTGTTAAGACATGCAGCCTCCAAGGCTGTGTGATTACTTTGTTGTTCTGCACATAGTATTATTCTCTTTCTCCTGACTCTATAATGTGCTTTTAAAATATGGGGTTTTAACTGTTTCATGCAATTAATTAATGTTTTTAAAGAAATATAACATCTGATCCCAAATCTCAGAAGATGCAGGAGGAGTGAGTTCTTTCCTCTAAACTTTTGTTTTGCAAAGGAGGGCAAGGAAAGGAGGTCTCAAAATAATATAGTTCCATACCAATTAATCCCCCTGAGACATGCAGCAATGGTTTTTGTTTTTTGATGTAATTATGATGCAGTGGCTATATTATCTGTAACATGAACCCCTGGTTCAGTTTTTAAAAAACCACTTATTCAGATAACCCTCTCTCCCATATTGTCCCATCATTCAAAAAGTGATGTTTTGTAACTAGATATATGTTTTTAAAAAGAAAAATTAGAAGTTTACAGTCTCAGTGTTGAACTGTAGGGCCACAGGTTTCCCAGCCCTAATCTACAGCAATAGAGGATGATAATTCTGATGAAAACTTCTTCTTTTTAGTGCAACCACTCAGTGATTTCAAATGAAAGATGGTATACAAATATTTTATATAAATAGAGCTGTTGTGGGTGCCAATGTCTCAGAGGGAAAATATTAAACTTTGTGTGAGAACTGAGCAATCACCAAGCCCAACAGAAGAAAGTGGACTGCAATTGGTTATATTTCCATAAATAAGCCAGACAGTATAATTTTCTAGTCTAAGTAACATTAAAATGCATAGAACATATGCATTTATTTGGTTTTTTTTATTTAAAAAAATGCATATATTTCACCCCCCATATACAGAACGGACGAAAGAAAGAAATTTCTGCCTCCCCTCCCCCCAAGGAAGTCCAGAAAATTTATATCTTTAGCAATAATGTATCTGGGATCAACTAAAGAGTTCCTCAGAAAATTTTAGAACCAGAATAAACCAAGGCCCAAACTTGAGTCGGCAAGCAAGCAGTCACCCCTAATGGACACACTGTGGCCAATTATGTCCAATTATAATGGGATAAATTTTGTTTTAAAGGGAAAGGTTTGGCAGCAATCTTCGTTTTTGCCACTCCCCTTTCAAACGCCTAGAGAGCTGTAAAACAAAAACAATCCCATATTAAACATTAATTATGAAAGCCCATTTGGGATGGGGGCCACCGATAAGCAAAAATTTTGGTGATGTTTTGAATTTGAACAAGGTTATGAGTTGAGGGGGGGAAGGACCCCTTTTGGCCCCAGGTCTCCTGCCTAAGCTTTCTGTTAGTGATTAAACAAGCTAACATCTGCTGATGGAAAGATCTTTAAGAGAAAAGCACTTGTGCATTCATAGCGACACAAATAGGAGCTGAACACTGTCAATTTCCCAATGACCTTTTAAAAACAACGGCAACAATGAATGGGGCATATCTGCTTACAGATCTGATAAACAGACCAGAAAAATGAGGCGGGGGGAGAGGGAGAACATCATAAGCTAGAGGAAAAGCGGAATGCCTTCAAAAGCTAATGCATTACAAATCTGTGAAGTATACGTGTGACACAACCTAAGAGAATCAAGCTTAAAAAGCACAGAATCAATAAAAAGCCATTAAAAATCAATCTTTTAACAATGTATGAGATGGTTTGCATGTCCTCGGCCACCCTTTTTAACACTAATTCTGTAATAATTCCAAACTGATATGCAGAGAACATGCCAATGTAAATCTGAGTACTCAAAAAAAAAAATCAAAAAAATAAGGGCTTAAATTGGGGGGAAATAAGCTTTATATGGAAAAAATTCTACACAATGTCCATCAATGTTTAGAATAGATTTTGTTAGTAATCTGGAAGAGATTTAAGGCATAGACATGAAATTAGGAATGATTTAAATAGATTCATTAAATTACTTCAGTTGTTTAGAATTGGAAGGATCACAAAAAAAAAAAATATTTTAGGATTTAGGACATACCACAAATACAGGCAGTGGTGTATTTTCAAATCAATCAATAAATGAAAGCTTCAGCAGAACATTAGCCAGGGGTTTTATGTATCTGCATGAAGGTTCATTTTTGTAAGAGTTTGCTAAATTCAAATGGATGGTCTGCTTTGTCCCTTAATTTGCACAATATTAAATGATTTTACATACAAGAGGAAAATCTGTAGCCAGCTTCTCCAATTAACCTGATTGCAGGGGGAAGTAATTTAGAAATTGACCTGTTCTTGCTCAGACTCTTTATTGTAGCCTTCTGGGCATCACTTCTGTGTTGTTGTTTTTTACCCCTAAGTTCATAAGTTCGTGGTCCTGACTCCCAACAGATTTTAGATGTACTGAACCTTTCTTCTTTTTAGAAGGACACTATGAGAGAATCTTGGGAAAGGAACTTGTGTGTGCAGTGTTATATGAATAGGTCCCTGTTACAAAAACAAACAATGCAGTGTAAATACAGACCAAGCAAAAGTGTGGATGAGCCTGAAGTCAATCAGATGCAGTATGAGGGCAGAAGAAACAACATTCTGAGCAGTGAGTTGCCTGCTCCAGGTAGAACAGAAACAGTATGCTTATACAATTGAACTAGGACTTGCAGTTAAAGAGACAGAGATTTGTGCTTTCCCGTGTGATATGCTCTCTCAAGAACTAATGGGGTTGTGTGTATTTCTTGTGTGTTTTGCATAGCCAGGAGGGAGGGGTAACTGATGGGAGGGAGAAAGCTCCAGTGGAACCAGAGACATAGATGCAAGGGATAGTGGGAGCGGGTGCTCCTGGTAGGATTTACAGACCAGCGGATATATGTATGCAAAGGTCTAGTACACGCACTTGCACCATACTGCCATGTTTGGCTATAAATACAAATCAGGCAGGCAGAAATGTAAGGAGATTAAGCAAAGGGAACTAAAGAAGCTGAAGGACATCAATCAGTCCACCACCTTTTCAGAACAGACATGGCCTTTCTGCAGTCTGACTCAGGCAGTGCTCTACCTAAGGAAGTACATGAATATGATTTCAATATACAATATCAGTGGCTAGTGATGATGAGGAAAAGCTGCCAGATGCATCATGTGATTCCAGTCTAATGTTTTCAGAAGATAGGTCATGTCACCATTAGCTTAAAATTTAATAGATCTATTTACAAAATATTTGCAGCAGCATCAGTCTATTAGGACTTAAAAAAAAATCCAAACATTGACAGGCTAATAACTTTATTACTAGGACCAACCAAAATGTTAAAAAACAGCAAGATTTGTAGGACTCATTATTAGGCTGTATGATATGTCAAAACATAAATAGCGAAAAATGTGGGGGGATGTTTGAGGGCATGGTAGAACACACACACACACACACACCCCACACACAAACTGAGCCATAGCATAATTTCTGAAATGTAGAAAATGTGATTTCAGAATTGGGATAGACATACTTCCTTCATGACTTGTTAGAGTGTATAAGACTTCATGCACCATCATATACATGTGGATGGGGGCCTGTGTTACATGCACTGCCCCCAATTATGTTCAAACCCCATGCAAGGATCTTTGAAAGCTGCTTCACACATTACAAGTTTATCAGGTCTGTATTACAGCCCAGAGATGAGGAACTGCTGGATTTTGCTGAACTATAACTCCCATCACCCGACCATTGGTCCCCATTTGCTGAGGCTGGTGGGAACTGTAGTTCAGGAACATCCCGAGGCCCACATGTTCCCCACACCTGTTATAGCCCTTCGTTACCTACCTACTAAATTATCTCAAGTATGTATGTCTCCTTGTGAAGGGTACAGAAGGATGCACTGGGTCAAGGCAGATCCAAACATTTCGGACTAGTATGTTCATACATTGTTAGCAACCATCAGTCTCAGGAGGCAATGGAAGAGTGTGCCTTCAGGGGTAAAATCAAACCGCTGGAGAATTACAGCACCTGCTGCGGCTGCAGAGACCAAAATGGGAGAGATATATTTAATTGCAGGCAGGGCATCACAATTATAATAGTGCACAGACCTTCTGCTACCCCAGGGGTTAGAAAGCAGTGCATAAAAGGCCTGCATCTATTCTAGGAGTGGGTACATTCCACTGCAACTGAATAATAATCAAGACAAGAGCAAAGCAATCTTTTATTAATGTTACCAAAAAAAAATTGGCAGGAGCAAACAATCAAAATCTATTTTATGGATTTCATTCTTAATTTATCCCCTTTTACTCCTCTGCTCCTACAGCTGTTTCTTTGTGAGTGCTGTTCATATTTTCTTGCATTCGCTAAACTCAGCTGAAGTAAAAGAGGGAGGGGGAGAAACTTTCATCCGGTGAGGCACTTTATCAAGAAAATTCCTCAAGAAATTGGTTGTTACCTGTAGATAACAACTGGTTTGTTAGTTAATGGCTAGCGCCAGAGCCAAGGCCTGTTAATGCTCCAGCTGTCCAGTCATTAACTGCAGTAAAGACTGATTTTGAGGAGGTTATTGCTGTGATAAAATATCCTCAAAAGATTATAACAGCAATAGTGAACGGGGGGAAAAAGTGTTAGTGGCTATAGTGTGACTGAATTGCTGCGTTTGAAAAATTGGTCATTCCCTGGCGGTTCATAACCGATTTTCCACCAGTCAAAAAGCAAGTTGTGCTCTGTTAGGTTTATTGTACAAGGCAATAAAAATATTGGCCAGGTTAAATTGTCAGCATGTTACGACATTAACTACTCTTTTACTGTGCTTAATTTTTTAAGCGTTACTATGATTCATTACTACAGAATGAAAAACTAGGCTCTGCATATTAGCAAGCATTTCAAGAGAGTAAAAACTGAGGTGGGGGGGCGAAGGGAAGCAAAATTAAATTTCACTTCATAGCTTTTTTTAAATCTTTATTTAAAATGTAACCAAATTTCTAAGAGTACTATAGTGTTCTTGGGCCTTTCATTGGCAAGTTTGGCTTCCAATGTATGCATTATGAATGTAACGTCTGGTGAAACCATCAGAGCCAAGTATTTATCTGCATTTCCCTTTAGAAACCCCTTTCAGATCATGTACATTAAACTTGCCCATTGAAATTTAAAACTTTAAGAATGCATGATGAGAGGACATCCTAACACAGGTCGGCTAATCCGGTGTTTTATCTAAACCACTATCTTCAACCGCAATCTATACAGGAAATGTATAATCAGCACACAGCTATTATGACATTCCATTTCTTGCCTTGCATTTTACAGCACCCAATGAGCCAAGTGTTTAGGGCACACAACAGATAGCAATGGCCTGGATTTGGCATTCTTAGCACACAATATGTGACAAAAGAAAACCTGAAAACCACACACCTTTCTCACAGTACACCCATTCCGCAGGAAGAGTGTGACTACTCGCAGAAAACTAGTCTGAAGTAAGCACAATTTTCTTCTTTGTGCAATAGCTACCTCAAGCAATCTCATGAATGGGTATCTTGCAAGCTCAATTGACAGCAAAGGTAGAATGGAGTATCTTTCCTATCTTGCCCATCAAATAGCTTGGGAAAGGATACTAACATCAACAGTGCTGTTGATTTAAATACTTTTGTGCACTGCTTTCCAGATAAATTAGGAAACTGCACCTAAGAAACCATGGCATAATCCACCAGTGCCTTGAATTGGAAATGATGCCAAAAATGCACAGGTTCCCATCACTTACAAGTCATAAACTGAACTGCACAACTTAAAAGACAAAACTAGCAGTCCCATTGCATCTCCCATATGCACTCTGTGATGTTGTGCCACAGCTGCACATAACTAGTGGTAGCTGTACTCTGGGACTACAACCAGATTTCAATGTAACCCAAATACAGGATTTCCTCAAGGTCTGTTTTTCAAGATTTCTACACAAAATAATGCATATGTCTAAACTACAGATCTAATTCTTTGACCTTGGGCTTGTTTATATTAAATTATTGTGAAGATATATGAAATCCTGCAGATTTCTACGTTAATTTGCATACTTTGCTTTAAAAAGGCTATAGGCAGTCCTACTAATCTTGATATACATTGACACCACATACCATGTCACCATAATCATTTCTATGCAACTAAACTGCATTTTATAAATCCACAACAATCCTATGAAGGCAAATAAAGGATAACTTGGAAGCAGCTCACCTGACAAAGCAGAGCTACAGACCGGCTGCTGCTTACCAGGAGGGTTAGGGCGAGATGGAAGGGAGGTCTGTGTGGACACACAGAAGAGCCACTCCAGAGCTCCTGCCCATGTTCCTGTGTCAACCTCCCTGCTTCTTCCTCTTCTCAGTAAGTTGCAGTGATCCACCTTCTGGGAAGGTAGCATTGCACCTCTGTTTCCCCATGGGAGTTGCTTCTAACTCCAGTTATTATCTATTGATAACTCATAGCAGAACTGGAAACACTGCACAGGGAAGTTAAGGCTGTATTTTCTCACATGAATCCATAACTTCACTCTGAGTGGCAAAGCACTGTTGGGGCAAAACTTGATTTGCCAATCTGAAACATTTCTTCTTCTTCTGGAGCATGTTTTAGACTTATGTCAAATAACAACTGGTGGAAAGGTTGGAACATAAAATGACAGATGTTCAAACTTCAGAGTAACTAGGAGATATCGTAGTGCCTAAACCAGCTGTTAGGAACTTGAGGAACAGATATAAAAATAACTTAGGGAAGGGTACCAGAGAAAAACTAAAGACAACAGCCCATCCCATGTTTTAAGAGAAGTGGAAGTATGAAGGTGCGGTAAACCCAACTGTCCCACCGAGGCCCACCTTTACTTGTGAGTTGGTGAGGCCCCAAGGTGCTCATTAGTTGGTGTGGCTGAATGTTCCAGAGGATCATAGGGTAGGAATATATCTGATAAAGAGCAGGAGCCATCTCTTCCTTCAGGGATTCCTGCCAGGAAGTTTAAGCAGGAAGTAGTCCTGCAGAAGTGGTTCATGGATCTTGCCAAATGGAACCTTGTTCCGTCCTCCACAGTTGAATAGGTAACATTGTATGTGTAAACCTGAGCTTCCAGCTGTCCACTCAAGTCTTAGAGCTTTCCACTTGTATGCACAGGTGTTAGTGCATGAAATGAGCTATGCAAATCCACACAGGCACCACTGAACAATGACATCGGAGCAATGAAAAATCTTTATAGCACACAAAGTGCATTCCTTTCTCTGCATTTAAGGTAGAGCCCCTTAATCTACTTAATCTTTCAATCATTTTATTCTGAGGTAAACATTTAAGTTACTGGGATCCAAGCATGTATAACTGCAATTCTATACGTTGTCTGAAACTTCAAAGCTTTAAAAAAAAAAGATAATGGAAATGTAGCCTATTTAATGGCAGATGTTGTGCTAAAGCTTGGACTACTTCTTGATGCTAGACTAGATACTTAAACAACAGGAGGGAAAGACTTATTTGTTTTCTTTAAGGGCACACTTTTCAAAAACAACTCCCAGCAATCTCCTCTCTCATGCATAGTGTCTACCTTCGTATTTTTCAAATTGTTTATCTCCATAGAGTGGGAGGTGCAACGCCTAGAATGATGAATGGGGAATCGCTCATTAAGCTACAGTTTACTGTTGACCTTCCGACAGTACATGAAATTACAGACTTGCAATACAACATTGAATTCAGACAGAATCAATGGAATGCTACTACTTCAAGGGAATTGCCAAGTGACATGCCCTCTGCCATTCAATTCAGTTGAGGAGATTTTGTCCAAAGAAGTAACAATGAAGTTCCAATGCATCTATTCAAATTATGAAATACCTCTTTGGGAAACTTTATTGGAAATGTTTAAGTATTTGAAAAGTATCTTGGGTAAGACACAAACCAGATAACCATCAACAAAAAGAAGAAAAAATACAATTTAGTATACAATTACAAGATATTAGTTACTAAAAAAACACACCACATACCCTGATAGCACAACAATCAAAGACGTCAGTTAAAACTGGTACTTTTGCAAATGAGAAGGCATATTGAACTTTAGTTCCCAACCATGGTCTGAGCCATATTTCTGCGAAGGATGTGCATGCAGTTCACCTTTTCTTAAATTGCTTACAAAATATCATGCAATTTGCTATTTCGTGCCCTCATCAAAGCAAATGCACATTCAGCAAGATTCTGTAAGCATTAGCAGGATTGCAGTAATCTGGACTAGATCATTTCTGATTATTATTATTTTTTGGAAAAACTTTTCTTGTGACAACAAATCCTGCTATGTTAGCTTCGCTTGACACAAGTAACTGTGTAACTTTCTACATAAACATATATTGTATGTCTGTAGTAGGTGCACAGGAACACAAGAGCATCAAAATTACAAAAGAGTTGTAAATAGGGACAGGCTCAATAATTTATGCAAAATGAACCAAGCATGATTACATCAAGAATCACAACTGTAGTGCCTGCTTGAAATTGTGTGAGGAGTGGCACAACTATGTGGGCATAAAGAGAGGGCAACAGTTATAACAGCTCCCCATTCCAGGTGTTTGCAGCTCACAACACTGCACAATGCCCAAAACAATTCAGTGCATTTATTTAGCCTATGTAACTGACCAGCATAGATTTACAGAGCGCAGAAGCAGCCAAAATAATATATGATAAGCTCATTATTTCAAATTCAAAACCCATCCAATTGAAGATCCCCACCTTTACCCTTAAAAGTTCATTAATGTGCATTGTGTTTGAAGGCTTTTTATGCAATACTTTCTTGATATTTATTTTTTCCCCCTGAGGAATCCAACAGACTCATGCATCCACTTGGGTTTCTTAGGTTGCTTCTCCCTGCCAAAAATTTCCCAAATTTCAGCTCAGTAGTGGGAGGCAAGCAAAAGCATGTTACAGGATTGTGCCCACTGTATTTGAATAATCTATATATACTATGGCAGCAAAACAACAGCATTTTCGTGATTTCTTTAATCAATATTCTGTTCGATTCTGAACATGTAATAGAAGCACAGCACAAAAAGTTTAAGGTCATGAAGACCATTTTCAATTCTAATGGATTTCTTTTTTAATATATGAAAAAATTAACTATATTTTGTAGAGTCATTACATTTTGTTGAGCTCTGGGAAAAAATATGCCAATTTAGAAACTTCATTTATTCAAACGATAATAAAAGCAGGAGGGCTGTCATTTTGACAGAGGGGAAAAACTTGCTCTTTTTACTGTTATCTGTTTTGCTGTAAGGTTAATGCTTTATATTTTATATTTAAATTAATTCTGATTTCTTTCATAATAGGAAGCTTACTATGTGATGGAATTAGTGAGAAGATGGGAGAAAGAAGGAGGGATGGAAAGGGATGGGGAGAGATCAATTAAATATATTTTTTTCTCCCTTCAAAAATCAGATATGCACATATTTTAGTTTAGTTTGGAGAGTAAATGCAGCTTTTAATGTGGATCGAAAAAATAAGCTAGTATGATGAATAAATAAGGCTAATTCTGTTATTAGTGAAGGGCTGCTTCCTGTTTAAAACAACACCACTTTTATTTTCTCTCCAGCTCTGTAATAGAATCCAGTTAGCGAAGGAATAAATGAATGGGCACCATGGCTCACGCCCCAGATTTCAGAACCAGCCAAGGACTATAATCCACAGCAGTTGAAGGTGGTTTTCGCTTTACACTCTGAACATGAGTACAAAGGATACCCAACCTTAAAGGGTAACCTTGGCAGCATGCAGCGCTGACAGTTGTTAATGCTGCACGTGCATTATAATGGCAAACAAACATAAGCAGCATTCTGTGTTTATTATGGAAAAATCCAGACATTTAATGTGCTGCCCGCTTTTCACAAGTGGCAACGCTCCACATGTGATTTTCATTTAAATGATGGTCAAAATACATTGTGAGAATAAGACCTAAGTTTTAAGTAAAATTAGATTACTATCAATGAGACTCATGTGAATGTGCTTTGCATTTGAGCATACATGGCACAGTATTCTACATACTCAAATTATTTTACTGTTTAGTTTTGTTGTGTGTTTGTTGTTGTTTAGTCGTTTAGTCTTGTCCGACTCTTCGTGACCCCATGGAACAGAGCACACCAGGCACTCCTGTCTTCCACTGCCTCCTGCAGTTTGGTCAAACTCATGCTGGTAGCTTCGAGAACACTGTCCAACCATCTCGTCCTCTGTCGTCCCCTTCTCCCTGTGCCCTCAATCTTTCCCAACATCAGGGTCTTTTCCAGGGAGTCTTCTCTTCTCATGAGGTGGCCAAAGTACTGGAGCCTCAGCTTCACGATCTGTCCTTCCAGTGAGCACTCAGGGCTGATTTCCTTCAGAATGGATAGGTTTGATCTTCTTGCAGTCCATGGGACTCTCAAGAGTCTCCTCCAGACCATAATTCAAAAGCATCAATTCTTTGGCGATCAGCCTTCTTTATGGTCCAGCTCTCACTTCCATACTACTGGGAAAACCATAGCTTTCACTATGCGGACCTTTGTCGTCAAGGTGTTGGCTCTGCTTTTTAAGTAAATCCCATGGTGTTCATTAGGTCACACTCTCAGATAATTGTAGGCAGGTCCAGGGTGCTCCTGCCAATGGGGCCCCCTACTGGGGTGTGGGACCTTGGCAGGTGCCTTGACGATGCCAACCTTGAGTGCCATCTTCCTTTGAACCTCTCCCCCTGGCCTTAATATTTCAATATGCATGTGATAAAAAGTAATTGTCTAATGATACTGATGATATAATGTCAACTGTCTTACTAATGTCCTTGCCTTTTGCCATTGGACAAATCATATTTTCCACTAGGTTCCCATTTCTTTCATGGAGTCTGCAATGCACAAAGTACACAGATAACTTTCTTTACTAGGGAGCCCCAACAAGTTCCTCTAGCTGCGCACTGATTCATGTTGAACGAGCCTATCTTCTGAAGGGTGTGTACAATATTATTCAAATTCAAAGCATATCCATTGAAATGAATGAACCTAAGTGAGTCATGTCTGATGATTTCAATGGGTTTGTTTAGAGTATGACTAATGTTGGATGCAACACTGAATTGTCTTAATGAAATCTATTTTCTAAAACCAGGGTTTTACAGAATATTCTCCAGTTTCAATTTGTAGTTCAAACATAGTGCTGTAGGGGGTGGAGCAATAAGATTTCCTAGAGAAATATGTGTGGGAAGGGCCATAGCTTTACCCCAGGTTCTTACAAATCCTGGAACCAACACTGATGACAATTGTAAGACATCAGAAAGGAAGCAGCATGTTCTGATACCGGCCAGAGACCACCCAAAACAAGAGCATTGTAGCTATTTTATGAGATAAATGAATAGGCAACAATACTGAGAGAAATGGAAACTCAAACTTATTTTGTAGTTGAAAAATATGGCCCTACTCAATTTAGGGAGGGAGGGGTAAAGTGATAGAGGACTTTATCACTAGTTGTCCATCTTCTACAGTATTCTACATATTGTTCCAGTACTTACAAGGCTGCTAAAAACACATTCAAATGTTTGTTCGCAAAATAACTGAACTCAAACCGAAAATGAACCCAGCTAAATCATACGCCCTTGAGCACATGTGACAGAGGCCATCTTGGCTGTGAGCTTTGGGAGGCTTACTCCCTGCCTTGCAGGCTTTTTACACCTGGTCTGGGATGGGAGGACCCTCCAGCTACAGAAGCTGAGGTGGCTGAACTATCATTATAGTGACAACAGGAGGCGACGTGCTTAGGCGGCAGGTGGAGGCTGGGCACCCACTGCAAAAATTTTGTGGGTGCCAGGCCCTGGGGCCTCCTGGAGATGGCATCAATGAACATCAGAACAAGACTTTCCTGTGATGATTCCCCATTTGTGGAATTCTCTCCCCAAGGAGGCTCGCTTAGCACCTTCATTACATATATTTAGGTGCCAGGTGAAAACATCTCTCTATAACCAGGCCTTTGGCTGATTAATATCCAATGGTCTTTTAAGTGTGTTTGTGAAAGATGAATTATTGTGTGTTGTTATTTTGTTTTTTTATGTTGTGAACTTCAGATGAAGGATGGTGTACAAATTTAATTATTTAATAATAATATACATACCAAGCTTGGTGCATTTCATTACATTTATAGTATGCGTCCAACTGTGATATACATACAAATCCTGAATATCTTATAAATTACTTCATGAATAGGCAGCTTTGGTTAAAAGTTCTGGAAGTACATCTTGTCTTTCATAAGAAAGTGCTATAGGATTTTATGTTATGCACCATCTGCTTGGTTTGCCTGGGGCTGGAGATTCCACTTGGTATTCTCTGTTTCTCAGCTCATAATGTCTTAAAAGAAGCCACCAAAGTTTCTGAGATTCAGATGGATAGTTTGTAGAGAAGACGTATCTCTTTCTTCCCACTGAAGGCTGAATATCTACAGATGGGCATCTTCGAAGA
>NC_139684.1:31024155-31141655 GCF_964106915.1 Podarcis gaigeae
TGGTTCACCAGATTACGAGTCCACTGCTCTTAACCACTACACCATGCTGGCTCTCTGCATAGCTACCTTGAGTTATGAGCCACCAGGTCTACAGGTCTAGGACATCTCTCAAGAATTTCTAGTCACTGGAAAGAAACCCTCAACTGGACAGGCAGCTGGCTTTTCACAAGACTTCCTATTCAGGCTGGGAATTTACTATGAAAGCCCTTCCTGACTTTAACACTTGGTGTACTCTGACTTTTGGCTTGCCTTTCTGGCTCTGGCATCTCACGCCCGGACAGTTTGTGCACATTTTGAACTATCCTATGGAAAGAAAGTATACCAAAGCCTCATGGGGAGCTTGGTAGAGGATGCAGCAGCCAGTGTTGTTTAGCTCCATGATTAGACAAATTCATGGATGGTTCATGGTGTGGAGCAAAGTTTTTCTCCTTGTCTCATAATGCTAGAAATTAGTTACATTCAATGAAGCTGAATGTTGGAAGATTCAGGACAGTTAAAGTCCTCTTCACATAGTTAAACTATGCAGTTAAACTATGGAACTTGCTCCCACAGTTGACACTGATGGCCACCAACATAAATGGCTTTAAAAATACATTTGACATATTCATGCAGGATAATGATGGCTATTAGCCATGATGGTTATGTTCTCTGTCAACTGTCAAGAGCAGTATGCTTTTGAATATCAGCTGCTAGAAAGGGGGAGAGCACTGTTGCCCTCAGGTCCTGCTTGTGGGCTTGCTACAAACCCACAGGCATCTGGTTGGCCACTATAGGAATAGGATGCTGGACTAGATGGGCCACTGGCCTGATTCAGCAGGCTCTTAATGTTCCTGTTCTGTGTTATATGTAGTTAAGAGTGTGAGTTGTAAGTTGGGAAGGTAAGTTAGGCCTTCTCCAAAGCTACCTTTTGCCTCCACTCTTTCCAGACACAGGATCACACTTAAAAGCTCCAAGTGGTTTTTTAGTGCCCCAGAGCCTCACCCCCCCAACCACCCCCCTGCTCTTTAGCACTCTATAGGAGCAAGCATCAATTCTGGTTTTCTTCAGATTGCCATGTGCACCAACTAAGCTTTAAAGACCAGGTTTTCATGAGGAAAGCTCCAGAGCAAAAGAAATAGGGGCACTCAGAAACATGAACATGCCTGGAAAGAGTGGAGAAAAGGAAAATGTGGATAATCCCTAATACTCATCTGTTTATAGAAGACTTGTAAGCACTACTCAGATAGTAGATGTGAAACAGTGCAATGTATTATGCAGCTAACAGAAAGCAAAATTTAAACTTGAGAGACTTGGGGTTCTGCCATGAACCCTGAGCAGTCTCTCTCTTACCATAACCTACCCCATAGGTTTGGTGTATGCATGATATAGGAAAGAAATCCTATGTTCACTGGCATGAGTTCCTTGGAGAAAGGAGGTGTTAAACAAATAAATATTAATTAAAAGTATTACTACACACAGGTAAAAAAAGAAAAGAAAAACGAGCACATATCAAATTCTTAGTTTGGAAATGAAATACTGAGCAGGTTAAACTTGCAAGATTGACAGGGATAGGTAAAAATAAATCACTCAAGATCCCAATGACCTTGATACCTGAAAAGGGCAGCAACTTTTTTGAAAGTATATATGGTCCTTCCACATGTCCCCTAACTTTATTTAGCATATACCCATAGCTCACCTGCAGACATATATCTCTTGCCCATCAGGAAGGCAAAATAACAGAAAATCTTTTTAAAGCAGCTGCGAAAGAAGATTGGCAGTTTTATGAAAATAACTGTCAAATTTTTGCATTAAGAGAAGTGTTCTCTTTTAAGATAAGGTTTGAAAGTAATAATAGATTAAATGGTGTGATTAACCCATCACTTAATTACCTGCAGATTAAAGGTGTAGATTTTTAACTAGCTCTGTCCCCTATATAAAGGGTGCATGGAACAAGCTTCTTATCGGGCAACCCATGTGATACTTTTGATGCAAGTGAAGGCGGCAGCATCTATTTAGCTAATTTAAGTATATGCAAAAGGTCTTTCGTTTCCTCCCCCCCCCCCCAAAGCACCTTTTAATCTGTGTTACACACAAGGATCTCTCCCATTGGATTGTATCTACAAACACTCCCATCCTGAACATCTCTCACATGCTTTGAGCTCACAAGGAGAAACTGGTGACAGGGAACAAGAACGGAAAAAAGCACTTTGCACAGGAAAGGAACATGTTTCACTTAGAGCCTGTCTTCATAACACTCAGGGAACTTTCATATTGCTGACCCTTCTCTGCTTAGTACTCCAACAAGTACCTTGCCTTGGGACTCCAGACACAAACAAAACCCACTGCAGATACCAAGACACAACATAGTGTTATAAAAGTAAACCCAATAAATAAATGAATGTCAGAATCTCGCTAATATTTGGAATAGAACAGGGAAATGCACACTGCAGAACTGTGCAAGATAAGGAATCCCTGGGCCAGTTCATGCAAACCAGCTTGGCCAGGCTAGTTAAGCGCAGAGCATTTAAGAAACCATACTGGCTTATTCACAATGGAAACATGACCCTAGAATCTTGCTACCACTTGGCAGATACTAGGGTGGCATGTAACAATAGTTGAGCAAGTGAAATGGTGGGGAACAGTGTCCCCACACATAGTGGAGACACTTATCACTGCACACAAGTAAACTCTCTGTTGGCAAAGGCAAGGCACTCTGCTCTAGCCACTGCCCAAATTGTCCAACACTCATGAGCTCATTTTATATCACAGCTTGGGTGCATGGAACAGATCAAGGTCACATGGACAGCCAGTGTAGTGTGATGGTGAAATGTTGGGCTAGAACCTGGGAAACCAGGTTTCAAATCCCCACTCATCAATGAAGATCAATGTGAATGGCCCAAGATCACCCAGTATCTCATTACCAGATATAACGGAACCTCTACAGTTTGAAGCTTCTCAAAGAGAGGCTTTAGGAAGATCGAACCAAACGAATTTCCAGTCATGTGTTTGGAAGATGAGGGGGGAGGGAGAGGAATCATACCATACAGACATTCATTAGTATAGTGACTGTAACAGTTTAACTAAGAGTGATTGCAAATTAAATTTTGTATTTTCCCCCAGTATCCTATAATGTGCAACTTGAGTTCACATATGGATTTCAGTCGGAAGATAAGTGCATGCAGTATCCTTCCTTACAAATGCTCAGCAGCTAAATGGATGTGTGTGCTTCCCTTTGTCTGGCTGTTCCTTCCCAGTGGGGTTTGGCTAGTAAGGATTAGCTAGCGATTGGCTAATCTTGTGCATGATTGGGTGTTAAGGTCATGGAAAATCTGGCTGAATTCCATTAGAATGAAAGGGATAATGACTCAAAACAAGGCCTTTAAAAAAAAAGGAAAGAAAGAAAGAAAATCTCAAAGCTGTGATTTATGCAACTCTCGCCAGTCAACACATGTCCTACTTATACTGAAATTAAAGTGAAGAGCCATGGATTGCAATAAAGAAAGTAAATATACACTGTTGCTTTTATCCAGTTCTCCCATGCACAAATGGTGGTTTTCTCTGATCACTGACTTGATGCATTCCTGTTTTTGTTGGTTAAATTCATTGTTATATCTATATAGATAGATATAGATGCACGCACACATGTGCACACGAACATGCACACACACATTTATATATCTAAGGGAGTTTCTTCTCCCACGGTATCATTCATTCGTTTCTCTGACACTTTAATTATGAGTAAGATCAAACCACATTTAAGTGTTGCTTGTGTTAGTAAGAGCTTAAACACAAATATAACTCTGCCACTTAAATCAATTAGACTTTTAAAGGTGAATAGGCTACTTTCTGGATCATGTCCACTTAAAGTAGTAGAAGCAATGGGAGCAGAAAGGTAAAAATTATATTATACATTGAAGTCCACTAACAAACTGCTTTTCTTGCACTAAATCTGTTTTTTCCTCTACCGAAATGCCATTGATTTAAGTGCCAGAAGGCCAAGGTGAATCAATTGCAGCCTTAATGTGTGCAACATGGTATAAAAAAATCTCTTATTCATTCTTCCAGCTACCATGGGAGACTTTAATATTTTTCTGCTTTGAAAATGAATTATGTCGGCCAATAAGTTCATTCACAAAGCTAGGATCTGAACCCAGATCTCCCACTCCCAAGTTCAAGTCCAATACTCTGGGATGAGCTCTGTGTCATCCCAAAATATATCAAGTAAGATATTTATGTTTTCTATCCTCAAGTACATGGTTAGTATCTTTGCTGGATGTTGTTAATGCAGAAAACAGACTACACCTGATCTATTTCACAAAGTGATTCCCACCTAGAATATAATTGCTCTCCAGTTAGATTTGTGTGCACAAGACATCGTCACATTTAGAACACAAGAGCAGTGGCCTTGCTGAGACTACACAATTCACATTTTAGAAATAATTCCAACATTCTATGGTTCACTGTTTTTCAGATTTCATTCCAATTTACTGTCCCTCTTTTATACTGCACTCCCAACCAATGAACTTACTACTGATTAGTTACATGTAAATCTTGGTTTGGGGCCACTATAAAAGCAGTTTCTTTATGGTCTGAAAGATGAAAAGAAGTTGGGAGAACTTCACAGAACCCCCTGTACACACTACATTCTCTCCCAACCTTTCAGTTTACATAAGACAAAATTTATAGACAGAACCACACATGAAGTGCACACTGAGGCATAAAGCCAATCAATATAAAAGATAGTTGTGGACCCACTCGCAGCACCCCCAACCCCAGTGAGCGAAGGCCAAAGGCAACAATAGATGTAAACAAACTGGACAAAACAACATTCTGAGATTTAAAACTGGCCACAACTTTTATTGATTACAGATGTAGGTAGGGTTTTGGCTCAGGCATTGCGTGTATATATCCGTTCTCAGCCTCCAGAGCCTCCTCTGCAACCAGCTAGGGAAAGCACCCAATGACTGGCCGTCATGAGGAGGTGTCCCGCCCCATGGGGAGTTGAGGGGTGGCTGTGACAGGTCACAACCGCCACCCACCCCAGGGTTGGGCAAGAGGCTATTTTAAACAGATAACACTATTGCAGTGGACTTATAACATCTTTAATAGCATCACTTGGGTCAGAAACAGTTTTCTCCAATTTAATATTGGTTGTACTAGGTTCTTAAAATGTGGACCAGAACCTCAAAGGGGAAGCCACAGAACTCCTGTAGGGGGATTATGAATGCTGGGACTCTGAGTGATCTGGGCAGAAGTACTAAAGGACAGTGGCTATGGATCTTCTCTGAGACATGGGAGGAGAGTTGGGAAATAGCTGCTCAATTGCAGTCCTTCAAGAAAGTGCTTTGAGTTCACAGGAGGTCCTTATTGCTCGACAAGAGACTGAGAGTAAGGGGAAATGGACTATCATATCCATTTGTCATGAACTACACATATCCTCACATACAGCAACATCATGTATTCTGCTGTACCCAAGAATCTCCTTGCACTCTCCCACTGAAACAGATTATTTCTGAGTTCAAAAGATCCTGAAAGGTAGAATAAGCTTAAAGTTAAAAATAAAAAGTTTGAGGAGCATTTGTTATATGAATTGACTGTTTGCTCAAGTTACTGATATGTTTAAATAGGATTGCTAGTAAGGGAATGAGCTTCAATGCCCCCTGGCAACTGCTGCTGGTTGTTGTTTTTAATACTGTAACACACCAGAATGATGCATTCCTAGATCCACTGAGATAAAGTGGATACGTTTAGTATTCAAACCTGCAGGAAAAACCCAAACACACCAACTTTCTCTGCTCCACTGTCCTATATAAGTAGAAACACAAGGCTCTGTCCATGTCTAAATTGTGCCAGCTATGTTTTTTGGAGTGAACCAACTTGGGACAGGACAGTAAAGAAACTTCATTATTATAATTAATTAATTAACATCCCACTCTTCCCTCTTAAGTAGCCAATGGAGGAAAACATAAAAAATGCTTAAATAGCACAATTTAGAATAGAAAAAATATCTAAAACATTTAAAAAAAACAACTTAAAACCATCTAAAAACCATTTAGAACATCTAAAAATGTTTTAAAGCAGCCACATACTCAGCGTGTTATGTATTTTGCATGGCCAGTATACATCAGCCATTAATTGCCTGGCTAAACAGTGTCTTCTGAAATAAAAGTGTCTTCTGAAAGTCAGTAATGAGGGAGACTCGTGCACCTCACCAGGGAGGGCATTCTGCAAATGGGGAACCACCACCAAGAAGACATTGTAATGCCTTAAGGCCAATCTGGCAGCAGCCAGAGGCAAAAGTACCAATAGGCCTCCCCTGCTAACTGTAGGATCCAAAGAAGATTGGTATTGAGGGAGGCACTCCTTTAGGTACTTCAGTCCCAAGCTTTGTAGAGTAGTACTAACATCTTGCATTGGGGTTGGTAGCTTACTGGTAGCCAGTGCAGAGTTCTTAGTGCATTTACACTACAAATAAATGTGCCTATACAGAACACATTGAAATGCAGATGTTTCCCTCCATATTTCTCAAATGCATCCTTGTAGATGAAACTCACCTGTAATTCTCTCCCCAGCACCTTGCATACCATATATAACCCAATCTGAGTTAAATGCAACTTGAATCGTATGTATGGAAATTGTGTTTATGTGAGCATATTCGGCATAAATAAAAATGAAAAAGTGCTAATGCACCTATCAGTCTTTGAATGCACCATAAGATACTCAAGCTAAGGCAGCTCATGTGGGGCAGAAACTGGCAAACATTTCCAGTGATTACGTTTTGAAAATCACAAAAAGGGAACCTTTTGGTTACGCTGGATATTAGGGACATCTGGCCGAAATACATTTTTAAAATAAATCTAAAGCAAGGGGGCAAAAATATTTATCCTGTAAAAATCTTTCTGGATTCTGCATAACCAAAATCCCTCCACAAGCATTTGACAAGGGGACAATAATGATGCATCTCCTACCTGGGACTAGAAGGAATTATCACACCAAATGTCCATTGGAATGTAGTGGTTCTTTTCAAAGGGACATTGAAATACAGTCAAGGGTTATTGGTTGATTATATTGTAGTTTTCAGGGATCTACCTTCAAACATCTGCTAGCGCAAAAGCTTTTGCACTAGTGGACAAAGAATGTTGCACTAGTGGACAAAGAAACAAGCTTTTCTTTCCAAGTAGCCACATATTAAAATAAGAGCAATAATAATAATTGCTCTTTTTTATACATTTCCATGCAGAAAGCACATAACACCGGGACACAGAGAATCATCATACAATAAAAACAGAATGGCAAACTTAGTATGCAAGGGAGCAACAAGTAATCACACAGGTGATAAATATACAGAACCACAATTTCGCGACGTACTGCAGATCACATAACATCTATCAAACACTAAAATAACAGGTGTCTTGATAGTAAGTCTGCCACAGGAATATTTTGGAATATGTCTAAGCAGTCTGTGGGAAACATTAGGAGCCCCCCAGTCATTCATAGATACAGCCAAGGCATGACCTCTCCAAACCCTAGTGGGAGCCTTAATCTTTAAAATCCCTCCACTTCCCTCTTTGACCATATTAGTACCTCTTAGGACTCATACAGTGTTTCTGCTGAGTATTCACATAGTGCTGCATAGGAATGGTGGGGGATAAAAATTTCAAACAGATGAATAAAGAAATGGTCCTTATAACAGCTCTGGCCAGTATTATTATTACTATCCAATATTATGGCTATGTACACACCGTACATTTAAAGCAAACACACACAAAGGTACCCTGGGAAATATAAAACAACACAGAGCTACAAATCCCAGCAGCCATAACAAACTACTGTTCACAAGATTGTTTATGGGACGGTACTTTAAAAGTGAAAGGCTGAGAGACCTGCTTAAACCATTTGAGTTACAGAACCAAGCAAACTTCTCTCTTCTTCCACCATACTGCACAGGGCAATCCAATCACACAGCCTGGGTCTAGTTTAGCCTTTCAATTCCATATTGAAGTTGCCTTTCATCTATGTTCATGGCATTGTGAGACTACTGGGCAGCTGCAATTTCCTTCTACCCCATAACACCCTCATTTTACTTCCCTCCATCCTATCCATTCCCTCTCCCCAACCAACAGGATTTAGTATTCCTCTTTGGGAAACTGCTATAAAGCATCATTTGCTGACTGTTGAGCACATTCAGGTGAACTAACCTCTGTGATGGCACACTGGTGCCCACTTCATTCCTTCTCATTTGTTTCCATATTTGATAAGCAGCACAAACACATCCATCTTACTGTATTCATTCATCCTGTTAGGAGGAGCATATACCTGCACTATTACTCTGAGACTGATAGATAGAACCATTAGCATAAAAAGGGAAGCAGATGATAAAAATGATGCAAAGAGTCTCGTAAAATAAGAAACAACACTCAACATTGGATACTAAACATTAGCACCAAAGATAAGTGAGTTATTAGCCATTGATTATTCCAGAGATAAATGAGATGGTGAAGCAGCAGAAGTAAAAACCACTATTTGTGCTCTCCTCCTGATAGGCAGTTAACTGAATCTCACAGTATCCCTTCCTTTTCTCTGATGGTTATCTTTTGCCTCTACCTTTCCTTTGTTGCCACTCTCTGTGTTAGTATGGAGCTTATAGTCTCCTTGGAACAGAGACCTGCCTTCTTTATGTTGTTTTGAAAAGGACCATATACATTGATGGTGCAGTACAAATAATATGTATCTGCATCCAGTGCAGCAGTCTACATGAGGATTTTTGAATAGCCTAATCCTGTCGTCAGCTACAAGACCAAGAGAAAACAGCCCAAGGGCATGACACCCATGTAGCAAAATATCTAGGATGTTACTCAGGAGAGTGCAACTGTAGAGGGGCCTTGGGAAAGGCAGGGAGCAGGAATACTCAACAAAATCCCATCCATGACTATAGGGCCACAGACTGTCTTACATTGCACTGATACAATGTTGTATATTGTATCCACAAAACTCAACAGAGGAGACTACAAGGCCTGTGGGTGCATATGTGATGGAACTGTTCCAGATCGAGCCCTTCTTGGCAAACGTGGATTCGAGTTATTTCGGTGGTATCTCCACCTGGTGCCAGCACTATTGCTATTGCTGGCTAGTGTGGAAGACCAAAATTGGCACAGGGAGGCAGTGAACTTCCTTTCAAAAGCATAGTGCAGCATTGGAAGTCCTAGTCTGGTCCCACAACTGGACAGTGGAAAAAACACGTTTGGAAGAGGTTTTTGTGGGAAACATTGGCACATCACAGACTTCCCAGAGGGAGTACAAGAAGTGACAACTTTATTGAAAGGTGGATTCTCTACTTTGATTATATACAATAGGCATATTCATACTTTGACCTCCAGACATGCACAGGTCATTTGGGAAGCAGAACTAGATGACCCTTTGGATCCCTTCTAACTCTACAGTTTTATGATCTTCTGAAGTTAGATTTATGAGGACCTTTCTATGTCGTATGGGAGGGAACCAGTCCTGTATTGCAATGTTTTAAATGTGGGAACAAGTTGTTTTTGTACTTTTTCCCTTTGATGTTGTTGTATACTACCAGTTTCCCCAAAAAAACCCCAAAACCAATGGGGTCAATGGCATTCATGAAAACAAAGCCACACAAAACTGCATAATGTACTGTGATAGAAGCATTTGTGAAGAAGCATCTATTGCAGGCTCCCGTTGGGGTTGGCCTCCTAATCGTAAACAATATCACTACCAGAAAATGATGTGGCTAGTCTCCTTTACTGCCTAGCCTAAAACAAGAGAAGAGATGCTTCTGAGGAAAGTAGTAGCAGAGTCAGAGAAGTCCATGGCATGTTTGACAAAGAGATGCTGAAGAACACCACCCTAGTCATAGCAGACTTCTGGTACACTAAGGGTTGATTTACTGCTAAACTGCAGCAAGGAAATCATGAAACTTGAATGTAACCAGTGGCACTAAACTGGTTCACCTTTTATGGAAGCAAGCGCACCAGCAACTTTCGCCAACATTAGTGCTGCTCTTTTTATACATGGCACTAATTAAAATCCCCATAATAAAAGCTATTCTCCCAGCTGCTATGAGAACTGTAAGTAGGCTGTGGGGGTACAGTATAACACAACACATTTGCCAGCCAGACTGCAGCTTGAAAAGATGGTATCTTTAGTTTACTTAAACACTGAGCATGGCAATTTTCTTTAAAACTGAGGAATAAATACTTGGATACCATCAATGCCAAGTGAATTCACTTGCAAAATATTGATATCCTTCTTACTTATGGTGGGTACATGCTTGGTTGTACTGAAGCAAAATTTCCCATTTATACATAAGAATCACAATCAATCCGAATAGGATAATTTATCTTATAATATATATTTGTGTATATTATCGGATAAATAAGTATCTCCCTCTTTTTCTTTTTATACACACACACTAATTAATTATTATTATTTTAATTCCTTTTATCAGCTGCCCAATAACCAGAGATCTCTGGGCAGCATGCAGATAAAACAAATTAAAATCACAGTTCATATAGACAGATACATACACACAAACCTCTGAATAATAATAATAACAATAATAATAAAGCGAAGTGACTTTCCCAAGCCAGTCATTTATTTGACATATCTGTGAAAGTCTCTCTCCAAAGCAGTACAAACTGGGAAGATCATTTAAAAATATTAAACTTATTTCATGCCACCAACAACAATGCAATTAATTCCTCTCAATAAAGACTGTTTTTGCAAAAGAGCAATAAGGTGCCTCTGCAGGGGGTGTCATTATCCTTAAATAATCACACCCCAGGAGATGAGGCAGGCACACTCCACTGCACCATGCCTGTTTTTTAGCACTCTGGAGTACAATTTGCTTGTGTTAACCACACCCCAGCATATCTAATTGACAACGGGTTCTATATGGACAATGGAGAAATCTAGAAATAGTGTTTGTGTTTCCCCATCCCCCACCCCACCCCCATCCTGCAATACACACACACACACAAAGAGTAAGTACAGCTTCTAAGCTCTCTATCCATATTTCTTGCAAAGTTAGCCACCCCCTCCATTTTAAGCTTTGGAATCTTAAGCTTGTGTTTTGGCAGACTGAAACAATAGCACCAACTGCTATTGGTAATGCATGCTAACATCCACATTTACAGGCAATAATGCAAACAAGTCCCCATGCATAACGGAGAGTTATGGCTTTGGAACGCCATTGCTTTTGACAAAAATCAAAACAGGCCCAGCTGTCCCTGCCAGCCCAGTAAATGCAAGCAGAAAGAGAGAGATACAAACGCAACATTAAGGAACTTGATTATTCCAACCCATTCAGAAGTTTTGCTTGGCTATGTCTGCACAGCAGGATGCCTTACTTCTAGCTGATGTGGCTTGGGGTCCATTTCTTATAGTGCATTCCTCTCTCATGGCCTGCTTTTTCTTGGGATTATGGTCAGAAGGCAACTTTGCTAAAGCAAAGCATACTGGGGTCTGATTAGTGCCTACATGAGCAATTACCTGGGGGACCCTGTGTGACTTCCATATAATAAAGTTGGAGTATAAATGTAATTAATGAATAATTCATATTTCCAATGCTCCCATATTAGAAGTGTGTGCTACGGTGCAGGTCCATCCAGGATTACTCCCATTCTAAATAAATGGTATCAGACATGTACTGCTCCTGCTAAGCTTTAGATAACAGGGCTTGTTTTCTGCATGTAAAATGAATGAACATGCAATGGGACATGTTGCTTGTCTGCAATGTGCACACACACATATATCACATGATTATTAACCCTGGAAAAGCCAGGTTGCTGCTCGCATGAAGTATTGCCTTCGGTTATAGCCATATAGATACATTGCAGGCACACGGCATTTTAAGGCACTAGGGTGTGCAGGGTCCATAGATGGTGAGCAGCCATGCTGGCATATGGCTTCCATCTCTTTTTCATACTCTAGTGACTAAGAAAGAGAACAAGGATTGAAGCTACTCAAGTAAGTTCTGAACTCTGTTCTCACCAGTGCCTTTTATGAATGTGCTACAATTAGCAAGGATATTGGAAGACCGTCAAAACTCACCTCGCTTATTATTATATTTTTAGTTGCGTTTTTTCCAACTCAATGTGAAAACTCAAAATCATTAAAAAACAATTGTAGAAACAAGAGTTAAATCAGACTAAAATGCTTACTAATAACTCATGCATGCATACACACACACACACAAAAAAAAAACTCAACTGATAAGCAGAATATTTAAGATGCAAAGGCTTGGGTGAATAAGAATGCTTTTGCTTGGTGCTCAAAAACAGATAAGGATGCTGCCAAGCATTCCTCCTTGGGAGGCCATCACTCAAAATGTCCATTCTCACGTTGCTACCCTTTACACTTCCCTAAGAAGGAGCACATAGAAAAGGAGCTCCAGTTATGAATGTAGGGTCCAGGTTGGGTTGTGTGAGGAGAGGTGGTCACATACCACATAAAGCAATGGGCTGCCATTCACTGAAATGGGAAAAATTGATATTCTATGGGGCTCCAAGAGCAAATCTTACCCTCAGACATTAGGTGACCAAGCCTGTATTAAGAGGGAACACAAAATGTTTCCTATGCAAAAGTAATTGCATCCCCCAAAATATGGACCACCCCACCCCCCTTGCCTTTGGATCTCTTTGCCACAAATTCGTCGGAATGAGACAATAAATATGTAATTTTTGCTTGATCATCACCAACAAATTGAGAATAAACTTTGCTGCTGGTTCAGAATACAAGGAGCAGTACAGTAAATAATGATAAAGATCTTCTACCACTTGAGCACCACATATACATACCTATAGGTGCTTTTCTACCAGATTTTAGCGAAATACTCTGAAGGCATAGTCTGAAACTCTCTGCAATATACAGTATGGACCTTGTCCCCCTTTATAAACATAAGCTAGCTGGACTTCTTCATTCAGGTAGTCTGCGGTGTGTCTGTGAACAATGGTGGTAGTAGCAGCAGCAACTGTGAATGGCGGGCTCAGCACATTAAATATTAAATATTGTATTTTTATCGCTTCTTTTATACTGCATTTTATTATTTATTATTGTATTTCATATAGCATTCTATGGAATTCAAATTGTAATACAATAATACATGATTTATAATAAAAGAAGCAATAAAAATGCAATTAAAAATCATACAGCATCTAGCACAGTGCATTACAATTGCTACAACAGGCAGAAAAATAATTAACTAGACCACCAAGACCCTCACCAATTTTTAAGTGCTCCATGGGGGGGGGGAGTTTGGGAACCACTTCACTAAGGCAGTTAATCTGTCCTCTTTAATTAGAACCCACATAAGAACCATTATGGCTAAAGTATATTGTAATAACTGCTGTTTTTTCCATGAATTTTCCAGAACTAAATAAAAATTGGAGAAAATTAAATAGATCACAGGAACTTAAAAAATGGAGCACACCTTATGCATGAGTAGGCAATACATTTATTGTTAGCCCAGTCTGCTATATAATCAATATTTAAAGTAATTTTATCATTAAGTGTAGCTCGTACTTCATGACTATGTATGTAAGCCTAGCAAGCTATAGGTTGATAAATATGAGGGTTATCACAGCTTCAACGTACCGAAGCGCAGCTGCTTTAAAATTGAAATTGTCAGATTTTATCAGTTATCACTTCCATGGGGTAATGTAACTTTACAATTACTAATCTCATAAGGGACTAATTTCATTCAGCTTCCAACAAATACTTTTCAGATTGGAGTACAGGGTTGGATTTCTTGAGTGGCCAAATCAAGGGTAATAATGGAGAAAAGCCTTGATAATGGGATGAACACTTGCAGGTTTTTAACACAACCCATTTCATGGTTACTCAACAGTAAATCCCACTATGTTTAGTTGGGCTTAAAGGTAAAGGTAAAGGTACCCCTGCCCGTACGGGCCAGTCTTGACAGACTCTGGGGTTGTGCGCCCATCTCACTTAAGAGGCCAGGGGCCAGCGCTGTCCGGAGACATTTCCGGGTCACGTGGCCAGCGTGACATCGCTGCTCTGGCGAGCCAGAGCTGCACATGGAAACACCGTTTACCTTCCCGCTAGAAAGCGGTCCCTATTTATCTACTTGCACCTGGAGGTGCTTTCGAACTGCTAGGTTGGCAGGCGCTGGGACCGAGCAGCGGGAGCGCACCCCGCCGCATGGATTCGAACCGCCGACCTTTCGATCGGCAAGTCCTAGGCGCTGAGGCTTTAACCCACAGCGCCACCTGCGTCCCCTGTTGGGCTTACTCTCAGGTAACTGTATGTGAGATTGTAGGCTTACTTATTCTAGTAATATAATCAATATAATCATGTGTTCTCACAAGCAAATGTCGGTTGTTGGTTGTGTTTTGTATTTGGCACATCCCAAATAAGCACTAAACGTGTGTGTTTTTTTATATACTTGGAATATTGACTAGATTTTATAACAGATTACAGTTCACAAAAAAGCTGCTCATCAGAAAGATGCCTAGGTACAATCTTGTGTGTTATAACATAAAAGATCCTTATCTGTAAGTCCTTCTGTATTTGCACAGCGAAAACCAAAAGCAAATTTAGCCAACAAATTGTGACCTGATCACTTTATTGAGCAGCATTCATTACAAGAAATTATAAAATTAACTTTTGCAGAGATGCAAGAATAATGCCATCTCCTCTCTGTATGATTAACTTTCAAGTTATCAGGAGCCTCATGGTGCTTAAGTCAGTTCCCAATTCTTTGAATGGAAGAGAATTATTTTGTAATGTGAATGTACATGTTGGCCTGCATAGGTGATACATTCACAATGCAAACCAACTAAAGCATGAGCCATAGCTCAATGGTAAAGTGTGCAGAAGGTCCCTGGTTCAACTTCTGGCATCTCCACACACGGCTGGGAGAAAACCAGGAGAACTGCTGCCTATCGGTGTGGACAGTACTGAGCTAGATAGAGCAATGGGCTAATTTGATATAAGGCAGCCTCCCATATCCCTATGAACTTCATGTGTTAAAAACGCTCTCACAGCACAGACCTCACTGATGTGATGACACTACCCAATAAATGGACAAGGAGACCAGTGATGGGCCACTGGCGTCTACTCAAAAGAAAGTCCCACTGAGTGCTTCAAAATTACTTATACTAGGGTACATGTGTATAGGACTGCAGCCTTACTCTCAGGCAACAGTGCATAGGATTGCTGCCTTAGGAGCAACCCTATATTTCAGTCACATTGGCAGAGGGGCTTAATTTGGCTATTGCATGACAGCAAGGGGGTCTCTCTTGCCCCCTGTGTAACTGAAGTATAAGACTGCTTAAAGGTAAAGGACCCCTGACAGTTAAGTCCAGTCGCAAACGACTCTGGGGTTGCGACGCTCATCTCGCTTTACTGGCCAAGGGAGCCGATGTTTGTCCGCAAACAGTTTTTCTGGGTCATGTGACCAGCATGACTAAACCACTTCTGGCGAAACCAGAGCAGCGCACAGAAACGTCGTTTACCTTCCTGCCAGAGTGGTACCTATTTATCTACTTGAACTTTTTGGCGTGCTTTCGAAATGCTAGGAGCAATAGGAGCTCACCCCGTCGCAGGGATTCGAACTGCTGACCTTCTGATTGGCAAGCCCGAGGCTCAGTGGTTTAGACTACAGCGCCACCCGCATCCCTATAAGATTGCTTAGCCCATTGTTTAACTATCAAAATCTTATCGATTTTAGTGGGACTTAATCATGACAAATCAATGGAGTCCAGATGTGGGCCTTGCTTCAGGACCAAGGAGCCAGATGGCCGACACAAATGCCATATCTGTATTCTTGCAGTCAGCTGCAATTTGCTATTTTAGATGTCTCCAGAAATGTGGCTGGCAGAAAATAAAAATTAAGAAAAACCAGACCAAACAAGCTCCCTCAGCCCCAGTCTTCTAATTTCAAAATACAAACTATTGGGAAATTTTGCACTTCAGGGATACTACTTCTAACAAATTAAAAATAAACAAAAATATTATGCTTCTATGTTACCTGTTCAAGTGTACAGAATGTACAAAAACTTTAATCAAATACTCAGGTTTGCTCAGTTTTAAATTGTGTTAGTTTAATAGTTTCTATTCAGCTGTTTATATTAATGACATATTCCCATCTAAATATATTGCTGCGCTGAAAAGCCATCAAAACATTTCTAAGGTTGAATGAGTGCACTTGCCTTCATGATTTTTTAATAAAATGATCTCTTTCCATTGAACTGCTTAAAAAAATATAAAAGATTGCATAATATATACACACACACATGCACAGTTATAGGGAATATTATAAATATCAACAGCAGCTTCATTTACTGTCTGAATGTTTTATTTTGGTTCATACTGACATTCGTGTTGAGATATGCAAGCTACTGTATTTCAAAGAGAGAGGGATAAAAATGAGAGATGCAATTGATTATTTTCTTCACATTGATTTAAATCCTTATTATTTGAAGAAGCAGCCGATCATTTGCTAATAGTCACAAAACCTTCTAAAGAGGCTTACCATTTCTCTCCAATCTGTGGGCTTTTTTGTTCAAACCCCATCAATATTCATAAGAAATGCCTTTATAGTTAATTTGAATGCATAGCCCAGGTAGAAACCCAACTACATAGATATGAAACAATCAAGCTTCACATTATAAGTTTAGCACCACACAGCATTCCAAGGGGGGCACTTTTCCCCTCCAAGTAAGGTTAGGTGTTATTTAGATATAAATACTCTGTGCTTGCAAGGAATTTCTGGGTTATGGCTAATGATGCACACCAGCAGCTCCTGCCTGTGAGGACTTCCTTTGTGGTGAACGTATGAAAGCATGCAAAGCAAGAGCTACTCAGACATTGCAGTAAAGAGAACTGGAGAACACACTATTGCAAAAGTTTATGAAGATCTTAATCTCCTGCGCTTGTGGCTTCCCTATTCTTTTCAACAGGCATTTTGGAACTTTTGATTCATAACACTTGTCTTTATATTAGCACACCCAAGAGTCTTTCCCTGGACAAAGGCTTTATCAGGCCACATCCACACCATACATTTAAAGCACTATCATACCACTTTTAAACAGCCATGGCTTCTCCTAAAGAATCCTGAGTATTGTAGTTCATTAAGGGTGCTAAGAGTTGTTAGGAGACCCCTATTCCCCTCTCAGAGCTACAATTCACAGAGTGGTTTAACAATCAACTACTCTTCCCCTGAAATTCTGGAGATTCATAAGTTATTGTTCCCCTTCCTTCTCCAACTGCCCTCACCTGCCAACATAGCTACTGCCAACATAGCTGGCTGAAGTAAAGGTTTCAGAATCATAGTGCCCAGAAATGCAGCTGATCACAGCTGAGGTATGTGTCATAATACAAAAGTATTAATTCACAGTGAATAGAAGGTATGAACCAAGGAAGGAAGGAAGGAAGGAAGGAAGGAAGGAAGGAAGGAAGGAAGGAAGGAAGGAGACTCCAGCTTTCAATTTCCTCTTCCTGTGTATGCCACCATAACAATAGGTCCACAGTCCCTTTCTGCCCAGTCTAGGATGTTTGAAGCTAAGAGCAAAGTGGAAATGGATTCACTGAGGCAACCCACAGACACAATGAGTGAATAGAGATGGGGAAGACATTTGATTCAGTTTGCATTTTAAGGCAAACACCTTATTTAAACAATATGTGAACCAAAACACAGCTATCCTTGAAATTCACCCCCTTCCAGATTCTGCAATACAGTCCTCTAGCCAAGTAATGTCTACAATACTGCATATATTTAGGTCAAGTGTGCATTTAAATACAGGTATTAGTGAAAACAGCATACACAAAATCCATTATATTGGGGGACATTGCTTTGCAAAAATGTATATACAGTATTAGGCAAAATTCCATACAAATGTGTACTGAATGAGAAATTTGCATTGAAAGGCTGATAAATTTTTGTGAAAACTTTTTTAAAAAAATGGATGTGTCAATGCGGAGAACTGAACTTGGAAAAATTGACAAATTTCACCGGTCCTGATGGAGAACTGAGCTATCTGCAGAACCCCACCTGCTTCCACCCTAAGACATTGTGATGTGTCGCACTGCACACAATGCATTCTTTTTTGTTTTAAAAGACATTGTATTATTCAACATTGTTTGGGGAGGGGGGAGTCAGCTTTATAATTCACTGCAGGGAAATAAACAAATCTGCTAGACAAAGACTACATATTAATGCATGACCTTTGTTGCCATAGTGACTTCGATTGGATTTGCAGTCAAAATAATTTCTATCTACTAATAAATATATAGAAAGAAATTGATTCATTGTTGGGCAGTTCAATAACCTTGCGCTGCTAATCTCCACCCTGAAGGACTTTGACTTCTGTTCCTTTCTCTGACTTCCATCCAAACTGAGCACTAGAATTACCACCTGTCTGGCTTTTACTGGTGAGATTTTTTTACTGCCCACATCCTGTTTATGTTTCATTTTAAAATATGTTGAACATTCCCATCCTTTGGAGGGAACCTGGCATACTCCCTGCCCTGCAACATGCAGTGAGATCCAAATAGCTGTATGCAGAGAGCCCCACAAGCCTCCCAGCTTCCTCACCCTTGAAAATCTGATAACAGCCCTCCCCCACCCACTCAGTTGGTTTACAACTGCTCAGCTTATACTTACAAAGTACAAACCCTTATAAATTCCCCATCTGTGATCTACTGTCAATCTACAATGATGTATCAAAGCGGGGCAGGGACTGTCTAGCATTTGGCTCTTCCCTATCCCACAGTGGATTGTAGCATCGCGTAAGAGTTTTTCTACAAAAACTTGCTTATTTTCCTCTACCCTCCTTGTCAAGTTTTCATTTCTGTTCAATACCTATTCGATTGTAAAGCTGTTTATGGCAAAGAATCATCTATTCCACTCCTTCCGCAGTTCTTAGGAGTATTTCAACAATAAGAAAAAGTGAAGCTGCGCACAGACCAGAACACAGTACAGGCAATCCCCTGACTTGTGTGCATTCTACTCATGTGCGCATATGTGAGGCATTGGGAAATAAATAAATAATTCAATTCAAACCAAGAAACAGTGGCAAAGAGCTGGAGAGGCCTTGTGGCTGAAAAGGAGACCTTCCCCGGAGGCCGAAGAGGATGCCAGTGAAGGTAGAGGAAGCCCTGAAGAGACCATAGGCACAGCAGGGCTTTGTTTATGGTGCTCAGCCTCCCCATCTAACAGCTGGTGTGTGGGGTAGTGCAGCAGCAGAAGCCACTTTCCCATGCATCCCCCTGCCTCCTGCTGGCCCCAGAGCTTCAATTCTAGTTGTGGATATTTTTTTGGATGTTGTATTTGTGACATGGATTGAAGAGAGAGCAGCAGACAGGGAGTTTAAAGGGTGTTTAGAGGGTGATCCCCAGTTTACACAATTTCACTCATCTACTTGGGGACCCATGGGACGCGGGTGGTGCTGTGGGTAAAACCTCAGCACCTAGGACTTGCCGATCGCATGGTCGGCAGTTCGAATCCCCGTGGTGGGGTGAGCTCCTGTCATTCGGTCCCAGCTCCTGCCCATCTAGCAGTTCGAAAGCCCCCTTAAGTGCAAGTAGATAAATAGGTACCGCTTTATAGTGGGAAGGTAAACGGCGTTTCCGTGTGCTGCTCTGGTGCCGGTTCGCCAGAGCAGCTTCGTCACGCTGGCCACGTGACCCGGAAGTGTCTGCGGACAGCGCTGGCTCCCGGCCTCTAGAGTGAGATGAGCGCACAACCCTAGAGTCTGTCAAGACTGGCCCGTACGGGCAGGGGTACCTTTACCTTTACCTTTACTTGGGGACCCAGAATGTAACCCCCACAGAAGTGTGGAGTCGCCTGTACCCACAATGCCCTTTTTAGTTCCCACAATTTGAGATTTGCACCACCTAAGAAGCAGACATCTTGTACTAAGAGAAACAGCAATAAAGTTAATAGGCATAACTAACTCAGGTTCCTAAATTTCAATGGGTCTAAACTGAGTAGGATTTAGCTTGGTACAGCCCATTGAAATACTGTACACACCTGGACTTTGAGGTTCAGATGTACAGATGTTTATGTGTCAAGTGACTTCCTGACTTAGTGGATAAAGGGTTGTATTCAACTAAATTCTACACAGAGTAGACACTCTGAAATTAACGGACGTGTTAGTCATCTCCATGAACTTCAATGGGTCTACGCTGAGTAGGACTACATTGGATACAATCCAATGTATGTAAAGTTAGCATGAGGTGAGCACACTGTGGCAATATCACAATCTTGGTTTATATGGCAGTTTTTCTAAGGACCTGATGCTGATATTGCAACACAACAATTTAGGCCCAATCCCAGTATATGACACGATTTACACATATTATTTAAAGGTTTAGGATCAGGGTGCCTCTGTAATAGTAATACCATTTCAACAGCCAAATTAAAGAAACTAATTATTATTCCTTTCACATCTCCTCGAGTTCTGATATGCTGACATACAAAATTATGGCTTTGCCATTAGACAGCAAACGAGTGGGAATGTTTGGAAATTTTCTCTGTAAAGTGTGCAATAGGCAATGGTCTAAAATGACAAAATATGACATTTGAATTTTTGCTAAATATTATCTTTGCATGGTTTTTAAAAAAACTATTCAGCTTAATTTCTAGGCGAATGGTATCAAAGGAGGCATAATCCAAATGAATACCTTAAAGAGAAATCTCAGTTCTTAAACTACTCAAGATCTATCATCTCTGTGGTATGAAGCCTCATTTTCATGTTAGAACAGATGGGTAAAATTGTCATTAACACAAACTGACAACTCTAAAACTGAAATATAGATTCAGAAAGGGATCTAATGAATTAAATCAATGTTATTGCAATGAAAGCCAAAGAAATTAATAGTGATTTGTAAAGTTACCCTGTATTTTAACCTCAGTATATTTTAGTCACTGCAAAGTTTTACATTCCCAGTCCTTTTCAATTTCATTGTTACTATCTAACCATGTAATACATTTTTATTTTAATATATCAACCATTCTTAGGAAGTCAAATGATTTTTGGACTGTGTTCAAATTCACTTGCCTGTGAGATTCAGAAATTGAATATGGACATAACAGCGTCAGAAAGCATTCCTACTTCCTTAACAAAGCCTGCTAGTTACAATATGGCTGAAGCTGGTGGCCTATCCAATCCAGACCCATATAAGATTTCAAAACTTAACAATGTAAATGAGTCTTCATAACTTGCCACAAACTAATAAATATTTTTGAAATTCTTTGCTATGTATGGTTGATGCCTGATAAGATAAAAGAATATATGAATATAAAAATAGCTCCCAACTAAAAGACCTACTTTTTCTCACTTCAATAACTTCAACTGAAATTGCATGTAATCCAGACTAGATACATGGTTGTGCAAAATTGTTTACTATTGGAGGGGAAAGGGTATGCTATGGCATGGGAATCAAAAACGAGATGTGCACATTAACGGCCAAAAAGACCAGCCACTGTAAACAAAATTAAGCACTTTATCTGTATCCAGGTCCTTGCTAGAGCAATGGTTACCTTCGTGATAATTGTTGTTTGCTTCCCTGCCAGCATCAAAACAGTGAAACCGTGCCCTGCCTGTGCTCAAGTCTTCCTTATGGTGGTGCCTGTTTCTATCTTGCACAACCCCACTGCTATGGGTCTTCTGTCTCCACCTTTCGTGGAGCTGGTTCCTGACAGCACTTCAAGTCTGCTGGTTCAAGTTATTTGGACCTAGACCTGAAGCTCCTTTTCAGATCTCTAACATCAGACTTTGGCACACACTATAACATGCAAGATTGTGGGCTGCACAGCTGACCCTCTAAATCAAAGAATCATAAACCTGGAAGGGACATCAAGGGTCATCTACTTCAAGCCCCTGCAATGCAGGAATCACAGTTAATTCCCCTAATCCCACCTCAAATATGTCCTTAGGTAACATGTGGAATATCCTAGAACAGAATATTTTGATTAGTTTGATCTTATTGTTTTCTTTTTCAATGTTAGGCTTGGTGTTAGAAAAATGAAAATGAGTATCAATTTAGTCACATAAAATACTTTGGGTTGCATTCAATGGAGTCAATTTTTGCACTAGCAACTACATTACCAAACATTGCAACTACATTGCCAAAGATTGTTGTGCACAGAAATCATTTATTCTGCTAGTGTAACTTTTTCATTGCAACTTTTGAACTCTGTCATCCACTAGCAAATAGGCTCTTGTGCCCTGGAAAGAGAACATTGCATACAGTTCTTTATATACTATCTTGCATTTCTTTTTCCAAATGCAGGTCTGTGTCCAGGTTTTAAAGAAAAGGTGTTGGGCAAAGTGCCTCCTGCTGGACCCCTTCTCTACCAATGGGCCTTGGGAGGGTTATCCTACAGTAGACGTGGTCTAGCAAGTTCTGTGCATACAGGAGTCAACAATTAAATTGGTGGGAAATCAAAATGGGAGTTAGATCCAGCCTCCAGGTGCTAGCTCAGAATGCCAGGCCAGAGTATTTTTTAAACAGAAACCAGCCCTGCCCAAACATTTCCTTGGCCATGACCAATATTTACAGTAAAACTACCACATAATGCTATCACAAGCCTTATTTCTTTAAACACACACACACACAAACCAAGTTTCACAAACAACTAACACAAAGATTGTGTTTTACATTACAGAAATAAATAATTAAAGATGAGTACTTTGCAATGGGGCTTCCTTCAGAGCAAACATGGAGAGGATTACACTGCAAAACTACAATCCTAAATGCACAACACTCATTAAAAGTGGACAGCCACATTCACATCACCCAAAAAAAAAGAGCACAAAAAGTGGAACAGATATGCATGTGTCAGTTTAGATGTATTGATGCAAATTTAGAAATAATTTTAAAAACAAGTATAGTATCTCTCACCCTAGTCAGGAAGACTGTCAACAGGTGTCCTGTGTGCCTGCTCTCACAACTTTCCAGGCTTTCGGGATATTTCAAGGGCCCAGATCTCCTTTCTTAAGGTAATTTATATTCAAACAAGACTTGAGCTGGACAACTTTTCAAATAGAGGGCACCTTCAAATGGAAGACTGCCCTCTGACTGCCCTTCAAATAGAGGACTGTAAAGTAGGGGACATGTCCACCTGCATTTAACATCTGAGTAAGCTTGGCCTGCCTACCAGCCAGATGCAATAACTCTGAGAACCAGATCTAGACTCCAGGCTGCCACATATACGGCATCACATTCTTACTTCTGCAGCTTCGTTTCTCTATGAATCTATGTTCATGACTGCATCAAGTAGTTTAAAAGCTTTTGTTATACAAAGTTGTGATTATATTGAATATGCATTTGTCTATAATGATTAGAGCATTGCTTTGCTTGTTTGTAATAGGTTTTTATTTATTTATTGCCCTTGTTTGGGGTAATAAGGGCATTTTACAAATTCAAAAGTAGTCTTGGGCCTCGCTTTGTAGCTTGGCAACACAATCCCATGAATTCAAGGGAACAATTGACCATTTTACTTTACATCCTATTGTTCTCTTATTAACATAGATTAACGACTTTACACAACATTCCAAAATAATAAAAAAGCAGTTCTGTAAGCACATATGAATGAGAATAAGCTGAAATGAATGCAGAAGAAAAAGTCATATACCCAGCCAATATTTCTGGTTGTTCCCGCAGTTCTCAATACCATAAGTAACCAAACAGCATTCGATAAAGCTGGTTTGGCTCACAAATTTCCAAGATAACCACCTTAAACCAAGAAGACACTATCTAGCTATCTAGCTATCATCTATCATCTATCTATCATCTATCTATCTATCTATCTATCTATCATCTACGCACTATGAGGGAAAAAATAAACATCTCAATTAGGGCTAGGACCATTGATTCACAGAAGTAAACCATGTATGCATGTATGTATTTGTCTCTTGTAACCTAGAAGGTCTCTAGTTATCTGAAGGCTGGAACCTGGCTGTGAATCCCCCTTGAGACTCTGTAAGGGTCCTGCTCTTAGTTGCAGAATATGGACCCAAGGAAGCAATGAATGCAGTGCCCCATCTGGCACACAGATTTCGCTCATCTGGGATTATTTTTTTTTTTCTGGGGGAAAATTATCGTTGTTTTTTTTTAATTTGTAGCATGAGAACTTCTCCTTGAAGCAAAGGAGTTTGGTTTTAGAAATGGAATTTTTAAAGTTTTTCCTATCTTAGAAAAAACAGTTAAGTAGCTGCTAGTACTCTCCCACTTAGTAATGGCCAAAACTCTATCTGGTTGATACCAGTGTGCACAGGCCCCAAGATTCACTTTGTGATTGTATTGCACTCTGTTTCAATGATGCAATTTGCTCTCTCTGCATTAAACTGTAATTTGGCTCCTGGAGCACTCTGTACAAAAAGGATCTCTGTGTTTCCCCATTCACTGAAATGGGAAATCTAAAAAAATTCCTACAACTTTTTCTCTTTTTTGGCCAAAGTGGTTGAAATTTAGAAACAGAGGAACTCCTCCATAGTGGCTTTAAGCCTCTCAAGCCCGTCTAGGGCTTTTGGTAGGTGAAGTAAAAGGGATTCATGCATGTACATGAAGAGATATGTACATCTCTGGATGGGATTGTTGCTTTCTTGTCTTAAAATGGTTAAGTTGTGGCTAAGTGCTGTGTATTATTGTTTGCACATTTATCCCTCCTTTCCTCCAAAAAGTTCAAGGTGACACACACGGTTGTCTCCCTCCCCTTGTAACAATTCTATGAGGTAGGTTAGGCTGAGAATGAGTGACAGGTCCAAATTCATCTAGTGAACTTCATGGTTCAGTAGGGATTTGAACCCTTGGCTTCCAGGTCCTAGCCAAACACTCTAGTCAATACACCACACTAGATGACTAACCCATCTCAGGATACATATGAGATACAAGATGTTAGTAAATCCCTAAATATGTTAAAGGGACTGAGTCCACCCCTATGTCTGTGCAGATTTCCAAGATTAAATGGATGATGCTCTCTTAAGATCACAGTTTGAGCATCAAGTTCAAACAACAAGAACACACAGAAGCATTCATTTTGGTTACTCCCCTGCTCTAGAAATTCCTTCCTACTGAGCTTCAGTGCATTCTAGAGGAGTTGCAAGGTTCAATGTATCTACTAAAACTGGGGAGGGGGCAGAATTGGGGCAAGTTGCAATCTGGACACATCCTAAATGATTTAAATGTACATCTGTTTAGAAGTGAGTTTCTATCAAGTTCAATTTGTTTCAATCAGCCATCTGTTAACCATGTTGGTTGATAGAATTACAAAGACACTTGCAGAAGTGTTAGGAAATGTCACCTCAAACCATGAACCTTAAGGCTGGTGACCATTTCTCTTGCTAAACCATCATTTTGACAGTTCTGATGCAACCCTCTTAAAATGCCCAGATTTTAGTTGAACTTTCCAATGAACCATCTCTATTTGTTTGTTTGTTTGTTTGTTTGTTTGTTTGTTTGTTTGTTCCTCCTCCTGAAAGATTTCCAGGCCAATGCCATGCATATGTACAGGTTGTATACTTCAACAACAATTAGCATGAAATGCAAAACAACAACAGAGGAACTGCAGCATCACAGTCTTGACCACATCATCAGTTAAATGTGATCACCTGAAGGACCAAATGTGCCTTTTTGCTGATTACAGATGAAGCCAGCAACCATGTTGACCAGTTGCGTGTTCAGTGATCTTTTTCCCCCTATGGTTTCCAGTATTTTCACTGCCTGCTTGTTTCTGCCTGGCTGGTTCCTATGCTCCTACTCTTGGTACCCACTTAAATCTTTACCTTAGAAGAGCCAAATGCTCTCACTACTTCCTCCCTCCCTCCCTCCCTCCTTGGATAAACAGTGCCTACATGAAAGAACAAGAAACGTTACATGGCTGAGACTCTTGCTGAGAAGCTGAATTGTCTTTCCATTCCCAAATGCTTTTATATAGTTCTCTGCCATTGCCACAAGCTGGTATCGTAGGTAACATGATTTTGGCAGACCATCGTGCATGTATTTTCCTCCCAAGTAATTCAACACAGATATGCTTCACATTCATTGTCTTTCTAGTAATCCCTCTGATGAACTCAAATAAGCCACATTAAAGCACCATTTCTTTAAGATGACACCAGCCATCATTATTGATTTCATTGGCTTGTTTATTCATATGTTTAATCGGTTATGTTAATAGCATTTTAATCCACGTCTCTGTTGTATGTGGCTGATAAAGAAACACTTTTTGTGTGGCTGTGGTGACATTTTTCAACCATTATTAGTCATCATCAGCCAACCAGGTCACCCATTCATTCATTCTTTTGAAATGTTCACTGCCCTCGCAAGCAAACTGGCAAACTGGTGTTTTTGTTTAGATGTAAAATAAACGAGGCTCTGCAGTGCAAGGAAGCGACATTAACTTCATGGTAGCTATTTTTTGCTGCTACTAATGTAGAGAGGTCTGCTGGTGGGCAATGTTCAGTATTGAGAGATGCTGTTAAAGAAGAACTATGCCAGTGAACTTCCTGTGCACAGTTAACCTGCAAATTTGTGTACACAACATTTTCATGAACATTATCTGCCAAAAGTCATAGCTAGTGGGTATGGTGCCCTTCTTTCACCATGTTGTTAGTGCAGACCCTCCAAGTGTCCCTATTTTCCAGGGACAGTCCTGGATTTACAGAAGCCATCTCGGTTTCTGATTTGATTCCAGAATATCCAATTTTCCTTAGGATTTCCCTATTTTCATTGAAGAACTGTTGAAGGGTATGGTAGGATGTTCCTATTTTCATTGGAGAAATGTTGGAGGGTATGTTGGTGAGGGTATGTTGAAATGAGATTTGGGGAAAGATAGTCAGAAGCTAATGGAGACTTCCATGTACAGTGGTACCTCGGGTTACAGACACTTCAGGTTACAGACGCTTCAGGTTACACTAACCCAGAAACAGTACCTCGGGTTAAGAACTTTGCTTCAGGATGAGAACAGAAATCGCACAGCAGTGGGAGGCCCCATTAGCTAAAGTGGTGCTTCAGGTGAAGAACAGTTTCAGGTTAAGAACGGACCTCCAGAATGAATTAAGTTCTTAACCCGAGGTACCACTGTAATTCATAAACCATGAAACTATTGGATCATTAATCTAATACTGTTCAAGTTCTATACAAATAATTTCTAGGTTCCTGAAAACTGTAATGAATCATTTCTCAACAACTGGCATATCCAAAGGCCCTGCAACTGCTAACTTTCAAAATTCAACATTATCAGACAACCTTTCCTGTTCACATAGTACAGGAGCTGAGAACCCTTTCCAGGCTGAGAGCTGCATTCCCTCAGGGCACAGTGGAATCTGCAGTGTCTTAGAAATATGGTTTATTCACACATATTTACACATTAAGCCTTCAATGGAGGAGGAGTTGACAGCATTTGCCACCCAAGAGGAACTTGTCATTCCCAGCTTTTGTCATCTGCCCACTTCCTACTTCTTTCTCAGAAATCCCTGCTCCCAAAGCCTCTGTTGTAAAAGGACACTCTCTCTTCCTATGGTGACATCACACCCCTGTTACCCTGGCAACCTCCCCCTGTCAACTCTGCCATTGTCTTCTGCTAACTAACACACAGCTGGGAGGGCGGGGACAGACAGCATCTGCATGGTCAATTGTTCTTTAATGGCCCAGTACTTAGTTCTCCTTGTGTTCTTAATGGCATCGCTATCAGTGATCCCCTGAACAGGAGAACTGATTTCGCCTGTATTTTTCACTGGCCTGGCATCTTCCCTTCATTCCCCACAAATCAGCTAAATTCGACCCCTTTGCAGTACTGAATTTAGGATTATGAGGAGTCTGCCCCCCCCCCCAATTCATAACAGGACATTTTACTGAATGATCAACCTAAACCATTCTTCCTGTACCTTAGACATATTGAGCTGGATCCAGACTGTTCACGGAAGTTAGCTCCTACTGAAATCAATAGGGTTGAAGTCAAGTCATGATGACTAACATGTCCCATTAATTTCAGTGAGAACTAAGTTGAGCTGACTTAATTTAGAGTCAGCCCATATCACTGTGTGACCTTATAGCTACCCACGAAAGGTATGGCCAGACCAAATATAAGGAGTCTAGAGCAGGGACAGGGGACCTGTGATTTGCCAAAATGCTGTTGGACTACAACTCTCTTTGGACACGCTGGCCGGGGCTGAAGGGTGCTGAGTCCAACAACATCTGACAGGCACAGGTTCCCCTTTCCTAGTCTACAGCTTGAGGGGGGCAGGCTGCAGTGCCACACTGCCACACACAGCTGCCATTGCCAAGAGATAAAGAATGGAGAATGCATGTGGAATGAAGAATGGCTGTATCACAACTCCATTTCTAATTCTGAAGCTGGGAACTACCAGGGCACAGCCCCTCAATCTGTTTTCAAATTTTCTGGGCTTAATACTGGAAGAGATGAGCTAAAAAGAAAGTGGTTGGTTACCTGTGCAGAACACTTTCCTCCGCATAACCAACCTATCCATGTCTTGGAACACAGGGGAGTGTTTCTGGGTCACAGGGACTGTAGCTTCCAGGAGTGCACCTTTCCTTTTTGCAATTTAGCCCAAAGAATTCAAGAATTTGAAAGAATCTAAGCTGCATGTAAGTTAAAGTGCAGAGGGGGCAGGGAGGGAGAGGGAGATTTCAGGATTCTTTCAGGCAAAGTATAATCTGATTTACTATGTTACAAAAGAGAAATTAAACTTAATTCCAACATGACTGTGGCTGTGCCACAATTTAATAGAACCATGCTGTAGCTTTTTAAATCTCTGATACCCAACATGCCGACAATGATTGCTTCTTAAAGTTTCAGATTTTATTTTCCAAATGCAAATGAGGAATATCATATGGTTTGTTATTTACATGATCTTTGCCTTAAAAAAAGAATCAATTAAAAATGCTGCCACTCTCTGTGGGATAATAAGGTTATTATGTAACTATCGCTGCATTTGGGGGGTTAGAGGCACTCCATTTCACCTCATCATTTCTTTTAGCTTAAATATTATGCCACATACTGATTAATACCAGACCAATAAAATCATTTTAGCAATCTGGGTAGAGTCTTTTGTCTACCCAGATGGCCTGCAACGTTAATGTGTGACAATTTCAACAATGAACTAGGACTGTTTTATGGAACCAACATTTGTTCCACTGCTTTTGCTTTTTAGGCTCCAAATTTTGACACAGATGGTACAAATTACTTTTTTTAAAAAAGTGTTCATTTAGAAAGCTTAAATATGTGGTTTTAGTCTGGCCATTAGAATCCGTTATGTTTGCAATTCAGTCAATTTATGAATAATTTCTAATAATTATGGCCTGTAAAATATTTCCCCTCCCCTAAATTCCCTTTAAAAAAATCTAGTGTTCCATTATGCCTTACAAATCATTGATACTTTAAAGAACACTAAAGAAAGGGACTTGTTTTGCATCTAATTAAATCTAGCATCCAACACAAAACTCCCATGGACTATGTAGGTGAATGTCCATCAAAGAAGTTGAAGGCATTTGTAATTACAATGAGCATTCTGGCCAATTTAGATTTTATACCTGCATTATGAAGTGACTGATGCTTTTCTGAGGTGACCCAGTTATGAAACTATACTCTGAATGATATCAGGCAGGCCCTATCTCTGACTGTTTTTAAAAAGACCCTTTTCTTTACTATGGCCTTTGCAGGTTGAGTTGCAAACTGAACTATAGTTTAAAATGGGCTATTTTGTCTTTTCCTGATTTTCTATTTTCTTTTTCTTTGGAGCAATCTAATCAGGTATTTTAAGTGTTTGAAATATTTTATTATTACAATGTTTATTTGATTGTAAACAGCTTTGAGAGGAAGGCTTGCCTGACAAATGAGCTAGAAGCCTTTTAAATAATAAACAAAGCTGCATATTCCTTCATGTGTGAAATGCCTTAAGAAATTCAAGGCAGGAGAGGACCAAAATTCCAGCCACTACAACGTCCTGTCCAAAAGACATGGGCTGCTCCATTGTACTGAGTCAGACTGCTAGCCTGTCTTGTTCAATATTGTCTACACTGGCTGGCAGTGGCTCTACAGGATTTTTACACAGGGAACACTGCCAGACATACCTGAAGATGGCAGGATTTGAACCTAAGACCTTCCACAGGTGCTTTACCACTGACCTATAATCCTTCTGTCTATAAAATGTATACAAGAATCAAATATAATTTTAATTTCATGGAGAATATGGTCATACAATAAAAATACGAATAAAATTTCTAAGTTTCGCAGTGATATGGATCTCAACTATCTAAAATGATGCCTGTATATTAAAGTGGTATGACAAACAATAACTAAGGACCAAACTAGAGACCCAAGAGACCTTCCACAGTGGGTCAAGGAATTTGTAATACATAATCTGTCACCAAAAGGTAGCCACTTGGCTGAAGTATATGGCGGAGCTGGGCTGCCTAATCATTTGCACAAGGTTAGACACACATGAGGGACGCGGGTGGTGCTGTGGGATAAACCACAGAGCCTATGACTTGCTGTTCAGAAGGTTGGTGGTTCGAATCCCCGCGACGGAGTGAGCTCCTGTTGCTCGGTCCCTGCTCCTGCCAACCTAGCAGTTCAAAAGCACATCAATGTGCAAGTAGATAAATAGGTACCGCTCCGGCGGGAAGGTAAACAGCGTTTCCATGCGCTGCTCTGGTTCACCAGAAGCGGCTTAGTCATGCTGGCCACATGACCCGGAAGCTGTCTGCGGACAGACGCCGGCTCCCTCGGCCAATAAAGTGAGATGAGTGCCGCAACCCCAGAGTCGGTCATGACTGGACCTAACGGTCAGGGGTCCCTTTACCTTTACCTAGACACACATGGTGAACATGAAGCTGATATATAAAAAGTGGTGCTTTTCTACTAGTGCCCAATCATATTTGTTTTCAATGCACCCTCTAGATCGCATATTACAGATTTCAGCTATCCACCAGCAAAGTGTATTATAATCCAGCCTGTGGCATCCTTCGTTGGAAACATGACAAAAGCAGGGGTATCTCCTCACCTGCCAACCTAACAGTCCAAACCACAAGCAGAAAGCAGATGAAGCATGTGCACCATACATATAAAGCAGTATCATACCATTTTAAATAGCCATGGCTTCCCCCCAAAATTCATGAGGAGTCTGCAGTTTATTAAGGGTGATGAGAGATGTTAGGAGACCCTCTGTTCCCCTCACAAAGCTGCAGAGTTCTTTGGGAAGAGGGTATGATTATTAAACTATACCAAAAGAGAATAAGGGGTCTAAGAATTTTGGGGTGGGGTGAGAACCATGACTGGGAAAGTGGTATACTTGTGATTTAAATGCATGGTGCAGATGTGGCCTCACTTTATATCTATAATCACAACAGTGAACATAAAACATACAAAAGCTCAGCTTGTTGCCCTGAATGAAACATTCCCAATGTATTCGTGCATGAGGCTTCAGTTTGCAACCATGTTTTGTTGGGTTTGCTAGCAGAGAAGTGCAATCCAGGTTTGCTTTTTCATTAGAATCATTCACTTTACACAATGAAGCTGATAAAATCACAGTTTTTGCAGTTATGAGCTAAAGCATCCTAGAATATATTGGCATCTGTCTCCTATATGACAACATGACTTAGGTTGAGAGGGTATAAGCCTAAATGTCACCAATGGGAAAATATCAATTGCTCTTTCCGAAAGCTACCTTACTTTCATACCCCAAAAGGCATTGTATAGAGTTTCATTGCATTGGGAGCATGTATGAATCAATGTTTTGCATGATGCAATCAATAACACACTTATGTTTAAGTTTTTCCACTCTTTTACAATAAATATTGATATATTACAAACTATGTAAAAATGTTCATTGGACTTTTTGTTTGCAGAATGCACTGTATTCACTCGGCAAATAAGTGAACTAAATATTGTTTGTTACAAAACAGATGTCAAATAAAATTATGCCATATGTGCTATTAAACACTTTTCCTATTTTTTTTTAACAGTGAAAACCAAGATACAGTTTCAGAACTGAATGTATTTGGCTTTTCAAGGATTTGAAGCATGAAAGCAACATCTTTGAGTATTTTTTAAACCTGCTGTGCATCACATAATTTAGTTTTGCAAACTAAATCTTAGTATGTTTGTTTTTAAGGTTATCTTCAAAATAAATTCAAAGAAAAGCCTGAGACCCACTCTATTTGTCAAAAAAATCTTCACAAAAGAAAAAAATGCAGTCATTTAGATTGTATGCTCTCTTTCATTGCTGATGTTAGTCTGCAAAGATCTATATACAGGGAAGCATTTTTATGTATCATTCCTTTATAAAATGGATAATAAAGAGAGATCCCTCAGTGTTGGGTTCTTCCCACTATGATATCAGCACTCAAAAGATTCACAAGGAATCAAACAATATCAATGTAACTGACATATAGAAATAGACTATGTAAAGTTACCTCTATTGTCCTACAATAGCTTTTAAGACTTCTAAAGTTTCAGCTCACGTGCTGCTGTCTGACTTGGAAATCTCAATGACAAATAAGCAAGATGGAGCAACATATACCATGAAGGTCTGATGCTACAAATACAGAGTGAGCACATTGCACAAAAGAAAGTGCTAAGCGCCACACAGTGAAACAAAATCTGGTTGCTACGAAAGACTGACACTGGTATGAAAGGAAAAGAGTGTTGTTAAGGGGGGGGGGGAAGACTTGAAGAAAAGAAGCAGATGCAACAGTGGAAAGAAACAGTGAAGTTCTTAAGCCACCCCCTTCAATCCATATGTGATTTTCTTCCTACTAGCCATAAAAAGCAAATTGGGAACAGAATAAAAAGCAGAGGATCCTGGAAAGTCTATTGTGTCAAATATAGGCCCCATCCACTAACTGAGTGCAGGGTAGTATCTCTTGATATATGTGTGGTCATGGAAAAGGCAACAGTTTTTTCCATTAATACCCACTGCACAGAGAATGAAAAGCCCACTCAAGGGATAGCTTATCTGGGGCAGAGTAGGTTATTTGTCTCATTCCAGGTACAGATACAGCCTAGCTTCAGTTCACATGAAGATGCTAATGAGGCAGAGGAGACTGAGTGGTCTGGGAGCACTTGATGTTCCAGCACTTCTGAAGGTGAGCCAGCTCTGAATCTGGAATGAGACAAAGAATCCACTCTGCGCTCTGTGTGTGTGTGTGTGTGTGTGTGTATAAACACACACACACCAGAAATGCATGAGCAGTGCCAATCACATGGGTGTTTCTCATGCAATTGTTGCCTTCCCTCCTCACTAGATGATGATCAGATAGGAAAGACCCAGGCAACTGGCTGCCCATGAGATTGAGTTTCAAGCACATATGCATGAGTGGGATATATGTTTCATTGAATATTGGGGTTCCACAATTTTTTAATTTTTCCTCAAAGAGATGACTGGTTGAACAACTGCTTGTTTGATGTTACTGATCTACAGGGTACAGTGAAGATAAGCAATGTGCTTGAGCTTGGAAGATCTTGGTTAAGTAGGTTGTAGATACACATGTTATTATTGCCATTTCTGTTGTCCAGTCTGTGACCGTAATAAAGATTGATTGATTGATTCCTAGAATCATAGAAATGGTGAGTTGGAAGGGACCCCAAGGATCATCTAGTCCAACCCCCCGCAGTGCATGAATCTCAACTAAAGCATCCATGACAGATGGCCATTCAACACCTGCTAAAAAATGAAGAAGGGTCCATCACCTTCTGAGGGAGTCTGTACCACTGTCAATCAGCTCTGAAAGTCCTTTCTTGTAACTTGAAGCCATTGGTTTGAGTCCTACCCTCCAGAGCAGGAGAAAACAAGTTTGCTCCATCTTCCAAGTGATAGCCCTTAAGATATTTGGCTTGCTAGGGCTGTTCAGCAACATCTGGAGGGCCAGAGATTCCCTACCCTTGGCCTACAATGATAGTCTATAAATTCTGCAGATTCGTGGTAAAAAAGGAAGAAAGAAACCTACTGGAGCTCAGCTTTCCTGCTTCTCCAGCTGCACTCCAGGTTCAGATATATTATTCACAATGTTATGTGCATGATCAATAATAATGGGACTTTTAAAAGGCTCCAGTATTGGGTGAATTAATTAGTCAGCTTATTCTTTTAAAAAATACTTTAATTGACTAAAAGCGTGCCCCAATTTAATCAAACAATTGATTTTTAAAAACATAATATGAGTGTATATACAAACTGCAAATGGCAAACACCAGAAATAAGCAAACAGCCAATCAAGGTCTCTTTATTGGGTGACAGCCTGAGATTTTTATGCTCACACATGGATGCCAGCTGTAGACAGACACTGTGGTCTTCAGCACAAAGACCAAATGCTTTAGTTTTTGAGAAGTCCACACGTCTTAGAAAAGCATTTCTTAAAGCTCCTCTCTGTCCTCCCCCTTTCCCTACATTAAGCATTTCAAGTAACATATGAGCATATGAAGAGTCCTGCGGGATCAGGCCAGGGACCCATCTAGTCAGGCATCCTGTTCTCACTGTGACCAACCAGATACCTCTCTTCTGGGAAACTCACAAGCAGAACCTGGTCACAAGAGCACCCTCCCCACTTGTGATTCCCAGGAAGGGGCATTCACAGGTGCATCCTGCATCCAACGATGGAGGCAAAACAATCAGGGCTAGTAGCCAATTAATAACCTTTTGTGGACTCTCAAGGTACAAGATAAACAGATCTCATTCACATGTGTGGGAAAATCAGAAATACATGGGTACAGCCATCTGATTGGCTCTTTCTTCCTTGACTGTCACCCAGCAATGAAGGAAGAAGGCAACAACTGCATGGGAAAGGCCCATAAAAAATGTGCATAACAGGAAACATTCACACAAAACTCACAATACACAGGCAAATTTTCCTGAGGACCTTAAAAAAAAAGCAAATTGCTGTAGAAATGTGGAGAACTGAACTTAAGATAGGAAAAATAAGAAATGGAGAGAAACTAAAACTGACTGATCTGCCCATCTCTAACCACCATGAACCAGTTTCCAATGTGGTTCAATGGGCTCAGTATTTGAAACCACACAGTTATACAACATCGTCTGTTATTATTTCTCTTACTCTCAACTGCTTTGTTAAAACAGGTAAAAACACCAGCTCTGTTTTAAACATAAATAAAGTATTGTTCATATTTTAACATACAATGAGGTCAGTAAATTGTGCTTATGGAAGACATGAGCTTGGGAAGGGTTTTAATAGAGGGAAACAAAGATGATTACAAAAGTCGGACCTCCAAATGTTAATCAGAGCCAAAAACATAAAACATGACAACTTAATGGTGTCTGATTAAAATTGGGTGGGGGGGTGATTTTAAAGTTCTAAGCATCTGACACTGAATTCTAATACTTTTTTTAATTATAAGATATAAAATGCTTGGAATTTTCTCCAGAAAAAAAATTAGACTTGGTAATTTATTTTTCTTGTTTATACAGTACAATTTGCTGATGAAAAAAAAAAAGTGCTAAACTTATTGATTCATGACCATAATTGTTTAATTATTTATCATTGCAGAATTATATTAGCATTTATAATAATGCAGATGTGCACAAAGGCTAAGAAGTCATATACAGCTTTTGTTTTGTGTTTGCTGTGCTGAAATTAGGTTGATCCGGGTTGTGTGTGCACACCGCCTCATTTTAAGTGTTGCAGTTTTTTGGAGCTCTCTGCTTTATTGGACTTGCTGCAGATATGCCAATAAGCTGTCATCACAAAAATGCTCTTGTATCGAATAAGAAAATCTATAACCAAAGCCAGCACTATCTCCAAATAAATCTTTCCCGAGATTGATTCCTTTGTTATGATGGGCATTACATTCTCTCTGCACCACATGCACAGCTGTTTACTTCCTTGTACCACCCACAGGAAAGAAACAGCCCTTGTGTGTTTTGTATAATAGCTACACCACCACAAATAATTTAACTTAGTTGCAGAAAATTTCGGCCTCATGTTTGCTGAAGTTGTAAGTTAGAACTTGCAGGGGGAAACAGACATTCACTTCATTTTTAATCTGTAGTTTCATAAGCCCTGGGCAAGACAGACAGAACCTTTCTCTGGCCTGTGTGCTTTTCTTTGTGGGGAACCCATTTCCACAAAGATACAAGACCGAGGGCTGACACATGCATCCCTTTCTCAAAAGCTGCTAAAACAGCTTTGCCACGGGCTTCATAAGAAATTTGTAACACCAAGTGCTCCTTTCCAGCTTGCTCTTCTTGAGGCATTGATATCTGAGGCTTTGCCTGCCCCCTTTCCCTTTCGCGTAGTCTTTTCACCTAACGCTATTTACCCGCGGTACCTTTTCATAATTAAGAATCCATAGCAAAGTAGTTGTAACCCTGTTTAGACAGATTTTCTGAGGGATCAAATCTCTATGGGGGGAAAAAAGGATACAAATGCTCCATCTTCCTACTACGCTTAACTGATTTGCTCTGCATTTTATCCTCAAGGAGGTGAAGATTCCAAAAAGGCAGGAGGAACCATTCACAGAAATGCAAAATATAAAAGAGGCATCTCAGAGGCAACACACCCACACAGATACTTTGCAAAACAAAAAAAACCGCAATTGAAGTCTCTCTTCCCACGGTAAGTCTCTAGGGAGGTATGATCAACAAAACAGAGCAGAATCATTTAGGAATTAGTCACGTTTAGAGCCCCTTCTATCCCAAAATGCTCTTATCAGGGTGCATGGATTTTCAAGGCAGTCTTCTATACAGATACTATACTGCCTGAATCTGATTTGGGGGAAAAAAGACAAAAGTGTATGCCTGGCACATCCTAAGAGCAGCCACCCAAATGCCTCTGGGAAGCTCATAAGCAGGCTTAAATGCAACAGCATTCACCCTTCCTCTGCTTGTCCCCAGCACCAAATACTCAAAGATAGACTGCCTCTGAAGATGGATGTTCCATTTTTCCATGGCCATCCTCCATGAATTTCCCCAATTGTTCTTTGAGGATTACCCCAGATAGTCCTATGGTACAGCTTTTCTTAGTCTGTATGATTTCTAATTGCAGATATGTGTGTGCTTTATTCTCTTCCTCAATATGTAAAAAATAAATACAGTGAGGAGGCGAAAGAGGGGGTGAATACAATGTATGAAATAAGCATGCACTGAATCTACATGAATTTAGAAAGCACAGAATATTGCAAGAAGAAACCTGATGAGATCCAGTCAGCCAAGATTGGACATAGGCCATTTAGAATAGGGAGCTTATCACTATTCTCAGAACTGACTTATGAGTGTTGCAGCACTTCATAAATCTTTTTAACAGAGAACATGGTTGAGCCATCTGGAATGTTTTGCTAAATTATTCCCCATCTCAGGCTAGCAGGCACAGGAGCCTCACTTACGGTGCACTATAATCAGGAGCATGGATGGGAGAATCTGTCAATTTCAGTTTCTTATTTTTCCAACCTTAAATTCAGTTCTCCACATTTCCACAGCAATTTGCTTATATATATTAAAAAAGCACTTCATTACAATATTTCAGAATTTTAGTGTGAATTTCTCCTAAATAAAAATTTTTTGTCTTAAGTTTTGACTAACGTACACAATTCCTGCAAGCAAATTCTGCTAATACAATGCATTTTGTATGCTATTTTCATAAATATATTCATTTCTATACACATTTCACCACAGAATATGCATTTTTGCAAATATTGTATGGTTGGAGGACTGCATTGCAAAAATCTAGATAAGTGCAAATTTCAAAGAATGCCTGTGTTTGGGTTTTCATACTGTTTCAGAAAGCGCAAAATTGATAAATTTGATTCTAAACGTGGACAGAGTTGAATTTCTCCCCATCCTTAATCAGTAGGGTGTCGACCTGGAAAGAGGCTGGTGTGTGTGCCCCTAGGGAATATAGATGTATCTTTGTGTCCATTTCAGTCTTTGCTGTTTCTATAAAAATGATGGGATGTATTTAGGAATGGACAAATCAGCCTTTTTCCAACCTACAGCCATTTGGTATGCATTCAGTTCAAGTTACACTGGTGTACCTTTGGCTGAGCTGGGATTGGAGACTTAACGCCAGCTAAGCAAGAGATCCATTGCATCCTAAGCTACCTATCCTGTTGGATCTTGCCATAGGGCTGCCCCCTTACTCAGTTTAAATTGAACTAAAAAGTCCCAAATGTTGTAAATTTTCCTCTTACACTCTTGAAGCCCTACCAGCCCATGCAGATAAGGCTATTCTAACTGGCAGTTGTCCTACAAGAATTTCTGAGCTGCTATTTCATTATTATTAATCTGCTAAATAGATTTAGATAGCTCAATCACAGCTCCACTATAAAGCCTTACGAACTGACCCATACAATTGTCACATGGTAGCTCACTCTGTTCTTTGCTGTAAGGCTAGGGCCAAACTCTCTGTTGCATTTAATTCGGTGACTTTTATTGTCCCCTGAGAGGAGTTGTTGTTTTCATGTTTTAATGCAAAGCAGACATGGGTAACTTCAAAGTAGAGCAGAGAACAGTCAAGGAGAGAGATGGCTCAAACCTATCCCTGCCAGCTATTTGTCTGATCAGAACTGCTCCTGTCAAACTTTTCCCCTCTATATACTAGGGAAGGGTGCGATTTTGGGACACATACTTTTCCCTTCCACCAGATGGTGAAGCAACTCAGTGGAAACAATGGAACAATGCCACCAAGGTAGACAAACCATGGCAGGGAAAGGGTTAAACAGCCTCTCTCACCTGCAGCTGCTCTGGATTTAAAAATATATATAACTTGGAGAGGCAGAAAGAGTCCTGGAATTATAGCTGATGAGCCATTTGCCCCTCTATTACCTTCCTATTTAATTGCTAAGGGATGCGGGTGGCACTGTGGGTTAAACCACAGGATTTGCCTAGGACTTACCAATCACAAGGTTGGCGGTTCGAATCCCTGCAACAGGGTGAGCTTCCGTTCAGTCCCTGCTCCTGCCAACCTAGCAGTTCGAAAGCACATCAAAATGCAAGTAGATAAAAAGGTACTGCCCTGGTGGGAAGGTGTAGAGCCAGTGTGGTGTAGTGGTTAAGAGCGGTAGTCTCGTAATCTGGGGAACCGGGTTCGCGTCTCGGCTCCTCAACATGCAGCTGCTGGGTGACCTTGGGCCAGTCACACTTCTTTGAAGTCTCTCAGCCCCACTCACCTCACAGAGTGTTTGTTGTGGGGGAGGAAGGGAAAGGAGGATGTTAGCCGCTTTGAGACTCTTTAAAGGGAGTGAAAGGCGGGATATCAAATCCAAACTCTTCTTCAAATCCAAGGTAAACGGCGTTTCCGTGCGCTGCTCTGGTTTGCCAGAAGTGGCTTAGTCATGCTGGCCACATGACCCGGAAGCTGTACGCCAGCTCCCTCGGTCAATAAAGTGAGATGAGCGCCGCAACCCCAGAGTCGGCCACGACTGGACCTAATGGTCAGGGGTCGCTTTACCTTTAACCAATTGCTATGTGAGGACTGAAATAATCTTTACCAAAGCAAAGTGGTCCATCAACCTTTGTATCTTTCCCATCTGCCTACTGATGGAGATGAAAGGCCCAAAGAGGGAGAATGATTGTGGCCACATACCTGGATTTGTGTTCACACACAGCTATTGCTCAAATGTTTTTCTCTAATCTCTTAAGAGATACGTACAGGGTGGATGGATCAGATGTGCTCATTTGCCATATGGAGCTGATGGAAAGCACACCACGGAGTGTCGTCACAGAGGCTGGTTCAGGAGCATACCAAAGCTATGAGCTGTGAGCCATCAGGGAAGACTAAACCACAACAAAACAAGGGATAACCAAATAAGAAATCCAAGATGATGTTCAAGACATGACGTGGATCATTTCTTGCTGGGAAGAAAGAGCTCACATTTCTACCAATATCCTATTGGGTGGTTAGTCAATACAAACGGTTACGCAATTCACTCTAGAGCAAATGACAGCTAGGCAAGCGATTAGGACAGACGTTTTCAGTATTCAGTCCATACTCCAGCAAAATAATCACTTGGGATTTAGTGGAATCTTATTTATACCCTATCAATAGTGTGCATGCACACGAAAGCTCATACCAATAACAAACTTAGTTGGTCTCTAAGGTGCTACTGGAAGGAATTTTTTTAACAATATCCTAGTAAGTGCTCAAATATGGGGATGTGGTACAAAATAAATCTACTGAGAAAATCAAACAGATTTGTGTCTGAAGATAATAAGGGTAAAACTTGATCTACCCTCATTATCTTTATCCAATACGCATACAATTATAGGAAAGGAGGAAAGAAAGACAGATAGCAAGCAACAATATCTGAAATGTTCAAAGAATACCATGCCAGCACTTAGCTGGTGACACTTGAGATGAAGGAGATAATTGAAAGGATGATTGCACTAGCTTGTTGTACTCCATTGATAAGAAAGACTTTAGCGTCCATTCACTATGCTCAGCCATGATACAAGATGTCTAAAAGAAACAAAATGCTAGACTGCTCCAGAGTGACAATGCCTTGGAGCTACGGGGTGTTAAAACAAAAGATAAAACAAATGAGAGAAAGAAACTGAGTTGTGAAGAGGATACTTGCTGACAAACATTTGGGCAACTACTCTAACACTAGAGCATCGTTTGAACCATCACCCGTGTTGCTTCCACCCACAACAACAGGCCCTAAAATACAGAATCACTGCTTTAGAAAACAGGCTTATCAAATTTTTTGAAAGCAAAAGGCAACAGGGAGCATAGGTTTTCACAATCAAGACTTATAAGATATATTGACAGCAGGTCCCAGGTTCAATCCCAAGCATCTTTGGCTAAACATGGATGGGTTGTGTGTTTTATTTCATGGTTTTGTTTTCTTTTTGTTTGTGGGTTGGGGTTGGCTAAATATGAACAACCTGTCAGTTTCTGCAGCCTTCAGAACAATTTAAACTGCATTCAGAAAGCGAAGGAATAAACTACAGCTTCTGCTTAAACAACGTTGAATATCTTTTTCATTTTCAACCCTGCCCCCCTCAGCCTGCCTCTCTATATGAAGAGATGGAGAATGGTCTCACTGAAAGAGAGAGTACAACGAGCACACATTAAAGCAAAGCTTTGATTCTGAACTCTTTATCCTGAACTCTGAACAATGGACACTTATGAATCATTTGTGCCATACAGTGAAGTCTTTTGAATGAGTAACAAGAGAAATCAGTTTTGCTAATACAGTTCTCATCCTGTATCTCACATTCATCCAGATTTATAAATACACACAAGGACTAAAAGTTAGAAGACCAAGATCACATAGAGGATGTTGTGAGGGCAATATGCTGGACAAGCTGGGAAATTATTGTTGGCCCAACAGAATAACACATGGCATTCTTTGATATTTTCTATTTAAGCTGTTTTGTCAATGGAAAGAAGGGGAGTTTGGGGCAGCCATGTTATTTTCCATACAATTCCACCTGAGAACAACAAACCATCACAAGTATCATTACTATTGGAGGCACTCAATGTAATTATTATTATTATTATTATTATTATTATTATTATTATTATTATCCCGCTCTTCCTCCTGAAAAAGATCAAGGCAGAAATCACACAAGAAATAAAACAATTGAAACATCAATGAAATACAACTGTAATTCCAGTACTCATGCAGACTTGATGGAAGAGGCACATCTTCAGTAGGCACCAAAGAGACAACAGAGATGGTGCCTGTTTAATATATGCAGAGCACAGTGACTGCCGGGGTATGTAAAGGATGAGACAACCTTTGGAGCAGCCTTTCTCAACCTTAGGTCCCCAGATTTTGTTGCACTACAACTTCTATCATCCCTGACCGCTGGTCCCGCAAGCTACGGATGATGGGAGCTGTAGTGCAACAACATCAGGGGCAACCAAGTGGGAGGGGCCTGAATGGCAGACCAGAGCAGCAAAATTCTTGCTCTGGTCTGCAGGCCAGGGTTAAAAGCCGGATGCACCAAGCACTAGCAGCACAGTTGCACTGCAGGGAGGGTGCTGTGACTGGGCCCGCAAAGGCTGCTTTGGGGTACTCAAAGTGAGTGAGGAGCTACAAGCTGTGGGCTTTTTAACTTTTCAAAAGAAAAGATATAACTCTGACTAGAACACAGGTAATGCTAGAGTACTTGGACTACCTGAACCCTTATTCCTTATTCCTTCCTTCCTATTTCCATGTGGATTTTTTCTTTAAAATCTACACAAAAAATGGAATGGAGGGGACTTGTTCCATGCTCCCACGCAGAACTGGGACTTTAATGCATCCTTGCTTGGAAGAGTCCACCCTTATTTGGAACAGCTAAAATGCAAATTCTTGCAGAATTCAGAAGCTATTATTGAATTCCTGCAGAATATTTAATATTAATTACTTTAATATTAAATTAAGTAGGGTGGGGGTGAGTGGAAAAGGCACTTCAGCCAGGGGGAAAGCCAGATTCACATATTGTTTCAGAAAGTGAAAATTTGGTGAGGTCTCCTTTAAATGTGAACTGAAATTAACTTCTCCCCCATCCCTGGGTTCAATCCCTGGCATGTCAAGATAGAGCTGGGAAGGACCCTTGCCTGCAATCTTGGACAGCCCTATTGACAATACTGTACTGAGCTAGATTGGCCAAGAGTCTGGTACGGTATAAGGGAAGAAGAGACATGAACAGATGCTGAAGCAATAATTGTCCAGTCCCATGACAAGGATATACCAGAACATACTCATTGTCCCTTTCATGTGCTGCAATGGTTCCTTCATGAAAAGGGGAAAGAGGACCCTAACAGCTAGTAGGTTTCCACAGAATGGAAAGAGCAAGAAGGAAAATAAGGGGAAATGAGAGTCAGTAATGCTTCTTATTTACAATGCCAATCCTGCTTTATAGAGTAAGAACCTTTTATGCACATCAATATTCTTATGTAGCTTACGTATATAAATGTGGATCAATTCATACATTTATTTAAAAGTGATAATAATCCATGTGTGCATTTCTTTCCTTTTCATTTTAGCATTGCATCAGGTCCTAACTGAAAACCCTTGAAATAACTGCTGGCTTGCTCATGGCCAATTCTGTGTCACTGCTATGAAATTAGTCCTGAAATTAAATGGCTCAACAGCGCTAAGACATTCCCCAACTACTCCAGCAAGCAGTCACTCACCTCTAAGGTTAACAGGATAAAGGCTGGATAAAGAAACTACTCATTATACCCGCTCTACAAAGAAGCAATTATGCGACTTTATAAAGTGGTTTCAAATATATTTTGCAAACTAGGACTCAAGACAAATATTAGAGGCAGCAAATTACAGTACTTAGGAGAATTATCACCCAAGTAAAGAGACTCTTAATCTATAAAAAATATCAACAAAAGATGTAAATATGGACTCCTCTATGGGTGGCATATCTCCAAGAAAATATACATCTAATCTCGCAGTGTGTAGCCTCCAATACCTGGGGAGAAGGTTAACAATTCAGAGCTGTTTCCTACAGCTATAGAATATATTTTGATGTAGATTTGCAGATATCAGAGACTTAAAATCTATTATATAATCATAGGGCAAGGGTAAGAAACCTGTGGATGTACTTTTTGTGGAAAAAGAACTACAATGCCGGTTTTCATTTTAATCAATTTTACACTGAGAATTTAAAGAGATTATGCTTTATTCTGGGGCATTTGGTTTTAACAATGTTTTTACTACCAAGAGTAAAATTGCAGGTTACATTACATCATTAGGCACACATTGTATGTTCTACACGGAGATGCATGAAAGCAAGACAACATGGTAACTAGTGGTATGAGACTTGTTCCAGCCCAAGGGTCAGAAACATGGCAACCTTGTAGGTAATGGTGCCCTTGGGGTCTTCCCCTGATATCTGTAAATCCTCTGCCCTCATATAATTGCTCCACTTTTCCCCTTTGAAAAGGCAATAAAAGTGAAAGAGAAAGTCGGGGAAAGTCCTCTTCAGGTCTCAAACTGGCACCAGTAAACTTTTCCGTTCCATGCCCCTTTCAAGGCTCAGAAAGAAGCTAAGTCAGTAGAAGGGGAAAAGGAGTGATCCAGAATGCCATGGGACACACATATAATGGAATCCTCCATTCCCCCCCCCCCCGCAACACACCATCAAACCATAGGTCACCTTGGTGCCCACAGAGTTGTGCTGCATTCTGCTGGTGGTTCTGTTGTCAACCTATTTAAAAACAATGAAGACCTGTCTGTGTATGCACACTGGATCCATCTAATGGGGAACTTCTTGTGGCTCCCTATATCCCTGAAGTTCAGCTGGCCTTCAACTAGTGACTGAGCCTTTAGCATGCCCTGTGGAAGTCCTTGAGAGTGGAGGTTCAGCAGGAACCATCCCTCCCCTTCTTGCAGAAATCATTTGTAAACTATATTGCTTAGACAGGCCTTTGCTATATGGATTTTCTTTTTAACTAATCAGTATTTATGTTTTCATGGATGTTTTCTGCTAATTTTATTCTTATATGTTATAAACTGCCTGGAAATGTCTTGATGAATGTGTAGATTATAAATATGTAAACAAATAAAATAAACTATAACCCTTCTCCTGAAGGGGGAATCCCTCACCTTGTTGCAGATGCTTTTTGTTTTAAAAAAAGCATGATAAACTAAAGCCAGTTCTGCAAGCAAACTTCTTTCCACCTATAAATCATTTGGAGATGCCAATCATATTCAAAATCCATGTTGAAAAAAATCTTTTTTCAACGAGCTTTTCCATAGATTGTACAAACCCTGCCCCCCTCCGCCACCTTAATTAGTAGTAGATGATTAACTTCAGTTTGATCAAGGACAAGGAAATTTTTGAAGTATCCCCAAATTCTCTAAATGTTTCAATTGGGGAGGGGGTTTGGAACCATGCAGAAGATTACCACATTATATGGAATTTTCAGTGGCTTCGGCATCTCATCACAAGAATTTTCTCAGTCTGCTCCGGCATTTAATAGCTCCAGAACTCATCAAAGAATGCATTAAATCTGCTGAGATTCACTGGCAGGCATTTTTTTCCACAAATATATCCCAAACAATTTTTTAAAAAAAATATTTTGTAGATTAGACAATAAAACAATATGAAAGGATCAGTAGGTTTTCCATACTCTTATATATGATTCTTCCCCAGCCCCCAGGAACAAATGACTCTCAGTTGAGAGTTGTAACCAATGTCAGTCCTATGCAGAACAGACCCACTGAAACTGATGGGCATGGCTAATTTACATTCATTCATATCAATGGGTCTATTCTGAGGAAAACTAAAGTTGCATCCACTTCATACTTTATGTAACTTTAACAGTAATGGAGAATCCTGAGAAGAGTAGCTTCCTAAGGGTACCAACCTCTCAGACCTACAATTACTAGCAACCTGATGGAGGAGGAAAAAGGGTAGGACTTCTTTCTTTTCTTGGACTCTTGGGTACCAATTACCACAGAGGACAGAGGAAAGCCTGTTTCACATTTCTACTTAGCTTTTGGAAACAATTCACACACAAAAATGTTTCCACAAGTGGGCAGGATGTTCCAAGGTAGTAAGTACATGTGAGGTGTGTGTTCACACTGTGTTTGAAATGGCTCCTCTACTCAGCAATAGCCTTTGTCTTAAGTGGCAAAGTCTTGCTAGCTCACTAGGTGACAACAATAGGCTATGCTTGTACTACAGTTGTTGGACAGCAAGCATCAGGAAGATGAAGAGTAATGGTGGTATTAGGTCGGAGGAGGAGAGCACAGGCAGACAGCAGAAATGACAGTCTGGATCACTTTGCTCACTTGCTGACTGTTACTCCCCTGATAGGTGGCCGCTCAGATGAATCCTTCACAACCCCCACAGCCCTGCCTTTCCCATTATTTGAAGTGATCCCGCCACTGTAAGCCAGTCCACCAGTCAGACTTGATTGCCCAACCTGATATAAAATGTGCTGCCTTCAAGCACATGCAGTAGCCACCACTGCCAGCCAGCCAGTCCACTAGATTGCCCAGCTTGGTATCTTTTGTCCTGACACCTTGGGTCTGCTATTAGATAGAGATAGCATTGCTTGACGCCAAGGAACTTGTAAACACAGGCAACTGCTATGTATGTTAAATGAACAGTACGTTACTTCCTGCCCAGTAAATGAACAGCACATCACCCAAATTCCCTTATTTTTAAAATGAAAGAATTGACGTCTCCTTCTGGCAAGGATGGGGAAACTTTGAGGGCAACACTCCCTTTTTGGGCAACCTTCCAGAGGTCGCGTACCTGTGGTGGATGCAGACAGAGGCAAAAGTGGACAGAGAAACAGATGTACATTTTACCTTTATATAGTAGGCCAGTTTGTAAACATACTCACATTCTCCCCATCCAAGCAAGTTAGCAAGCAAGCAGCATTACCAGAGTTCAAGGACACATTCCAGCTAGGCACAAACACTCAAGGAGGGAATAAAGTAGGAGCCAGTGAGAGGTACAGCCTGGGAAACGGGCTGAGGAAGAGGTGAAGCTTGTGCAGAGTCCCAGGGGTCAGATGGAGAGGCCTGGAGGGCCACATTTAGACCCTGGGTGTGAGGTCCCCCACGTCTGCCTCACAGCTGGTACACTTTCCTTCTTTTCAGTTGGGCGGATACTATATCAGTATACGTGTCCCAGGCACTTAGTGGATGTCATATATTAACAGATGGCCCTGTCCATACATTACGGCTGATCAGCAGGAGCTGTCGCTTCTGGTGGTCCTATCTCCCCCTAAGTTATCAAAACTCAATACAACATGGCACCAAAAGTGCTCAAAGCCATTTCCTGTTGGCTGAGAAGAGTATGAGTCAGCACTGGAACTCTCTCTACAACTCAAGATTTTACTTTCTTAAAAAGAAAAGAAATGTCCTGACATTTATGGAGTACATTTTATTCTTGGAATCTGCTATGGAGCCAAATGCTTCTGTACTGCACCGCACAATTCTAACTACTGAGAAATTCTTTGAAAGCACTCTGTAAATTCCACATCCTTTGTATAGATTCTACGCCACACCACAAAATCAATACTATAATATTATGTCAAATTTGCATAGTACATGAAAATAGTCATATGCACTGAAGTACACACGCCTTGGAAAAAGCAAAACTCTGTACCAAAAATGTCTATAGTTGCCAGATGTTTATTGATCCAGATACCTCTAGACCAGTGGTAGGGAACCTGCAGCCCTCCAGATGTTACTGGACTGACCATTGACCTTGATGGCTGGGGCTGATGGGAGCTGGAGAACAATAGCAGCCAAAGGCCTCAGGTTCCCCACCCCCTGAACTCGAAAACAAGTGAATTCTGAAAATATTATAAGGAGATTAGATTCTGATTACTTACACACCATACATTTAATGTAGCTGACTTTTCCCCAAAGAATTCTGGGAACTATAGCACAGAACTAAAATTCCCAGCACACTTAACAAAATATAGTTCCCATAATTCTTTTTTTTTGGGGGGGGGTCATGTGCTTTAAATGTATGGTGTGCTCACAACCTCAATGCCAAATTATGAGACTATCAAGAGGCCTTTTTCCACGCTTATTTGGGGGAAAATATGTTCCAGAATTATTGAAGGGCTTATCAAAACTTGATTCTGTAATCCTACATTAAATATATATATATATTTAGACTCACCTTTAAAGTCTGAAATAGGATTACAACATAAAAACACTGTTACAGTATTATCTTAGCTTCAAAATATTTTAAAGCCTATACAGAAAACAAAACCCTGTCACTTACCATTTTAACTGTTAGCACTGTTAACTGTAAAACACCTCCTTCTGTTTCCTTCCCAGAACCATGGTGGAACACATGAAAGGTCAAATATATAAGATAGAATTCTAACACACCGAGATTTCACTCCCATGTTAATGCACCTCAGATCAAGCCTGCAAAAGTGAAAATAATAAATTTAGGGAAACAAGCAAAATGACCCTACTGGTTGGTTGGTTTCCTAGATATCATCTACATATTTTAGAAACGTACAACCTTCTAATAGAAATGAATAAACTACTCAACCATAAAGTTGCTATAGAAGATATTCTTGTTCTGATTGGAAAGGGCATCTGCTATCTGCAATATTGATAATACTTTTCAAATTTCATCTGCTTTTGTTTGCATTCTGTGTCGTCTGTTTAAACACACTGGGAATAATAATGAATCCCTGCATTATCTTCACTTTTTCAAGGCCGAACATATAACTTTATCACAAAAATAATTAAAATTCTTTGGCACTCTTGTATCTTTTCCATTAAACGTTATCAAGCAGTGACAATAAACTAACATCAGTCCAAGACTACCCATATGCTGCTTTTTAAAAAGAATGCATTTGTCCCAGGGTGAGATACATGAATTTTGTGTTTACAGGGTCAAAGAATTCTGAAGTTTTTTATAGTGTTAGGACTATAAATCTGGGTGCGCACATAAGCAAGGATCATTAGGTAAAGCAGGGATACCTATAAACTTGTTAAAATGACTCTTAATAGACAAATCATAGCCACTTTATAACTCAGGGTGTGATAGATGCAAAGGGCTGGCACAATATCTCAGGCTCCAATTCTCAAAGAATATCACAAGCACAGAATCCTCAATGGGGCACTTTCCTCCTCTTCCCCATTACCATGCTTATACAAGGCTCAAACGGAACCCTGGCTTAGCTACTTTTTGTTGCAGAATAAGCCTTCAGTGCCAGGTCCTGAAATATTTAAAGACAGACTGTGTTTAAGCATATACACACTGACTTTTTCTCATCAGTAAATAACCACAACAGCTACCATATACCTTGGATTCAGAGGAAGTGCTCCCAGGCCAGAGACCAAACTGTATTTGTTATCTGGCATCTTCTCCTTTTTTTTAAAGGAATTAAGCAGTGATTTTACACACAGTTAGGCTATGTACACAAATAGCCATTGAAACGCACAGGGGTTGGGTTTCTTCACAGTACGCTTTTGTATACAATGGTTTGCAACTGTACACCATTGTCAAAAATGGCAGCTATGATCCATGTTGCCTGTACACACAATTGGGGATGTTTTCAAGCAAGTGTGCAATGGTGTTCTCTATTCCCCTCCCTTCAATTAGTGTTCCCACATATATATATATATATATATATATATATATACATACACACACACACTGTTTTGGAAAAAAGAGTATATTAGGCAAAAATTCATGCAAACATATGTAAATTCAGATTAAACACTGATAAATGTTCATGAGGACATTTTTTTAAAAAATCAAACCGATGTGACTATATTCATAATTTTAAGTCTTTAAACTTTTTTAGTGTTGTTTTTATTGTTGTAACCCACCTTTAGACCTTAGAGTGAACAGTGAGTAATAAACAATAATAATAATAATAGTCCAACAAATTCCAGAGGCCCAAGGTTGAGAAAGGCTGCCTTAGAGGGTTGTTGTAAGAATTATAGCTAGACAATGAACATGAAACACTTCAAACATGGATTTCTTATTAACTATTCTTATCACCCAACTTTTTTCCAAGGAGCAAAAAGCAACACAGATAGTTACTGACCCTGCCCCCCAGCCCTGCCCCATTTCACTGCCACAACAACCCTGCAACATAGGTAAGACTGAGAGAGTAATCCAGCAAGTTGTTGGGGGTAGTAACTTTGATCAGAAAAATGGCTACAGAGAAAAGGTTTAAAAACACCCCCTCCCCCTCCTCAAGATCTGATCAAGTTCACAACTTCATTTCATTAAAATAAAACTTTTTAAAAAATGTAAGACTGGTATTGCATCTTATCCAGTTTGACCATAGAAGCTAAAGCGTAGGAAATTTTCCTCAAGCAGTATTCTCACGTAACAGGATTTTTTCTCCCTGATAATAATATAAATAATAACTACTGAATGCTGATGCTCCAGTCTTTTGTTGGATTGGCATACAGCATGAATAGTTTTATTGATGCTCACTGTATACCATGTGGATGAAAGACAGTCTGGAAATATTTTAAATATAAATAAATACTGTAATAAGTAATAACATGCAGGACAATCAACGCACATTGGCAAGAAAGGCAGAGCCGCAACACAAGCAGCTTATAATTTTAACACTGGCAAAGGGAGAGGAAGGAAGAGAGGAAGGGCTATGGCTTACAGTAGAGTCCATGCTTTGCATACAAAAGCCCCCAGGTTCATCTTCTTGGCATCTCCTGCCTGAAACCACTCCTGAGCCTGCATGGTGCAGTGGTTAGTCAGCTGGACTAGTACCTGGGAGACCAGGATTCAAATACCCACTTGGGCATGAAGCTCACTGGGTGACTTTAGGGGCCAGTCACTGCCTCTCAGCCTAACCTACCTCCACAGGGCTCTTGTAGATATTAAATGATGAGAGGGAGAACCTTTGGGGCTCCTTGAAAGAAAATGATGGGATATAAATGCAACAAACAAACAAATCACAGAGAGCCACTGTCAGTCAGTGTGTAGACAATGCTGAACTATATTGGCCACTGGTCTGACACAGTATAAAGCAGCTTCCTCTGTTCCTAGGAGAGTGGTGAGGGTAACATGGGACAAATATGGAGCAAATGGAAGCAGTTAACAGATACGTAGCCTTTTTTTTTGTGGATCATGTCTTGAGGCATAAAGCCAATTCACAGAATATGTGGGTATTCAAAATTTGGAAGGGGGATTTGATGGGAGAAAGTGGGCCCAGCTTGATGTAATGAGGCTTCACACTGGAATTTTTAACTGAACATTTTGTCCTTACTACATTGGAACCAATGTCAGCTTATGTTGTAAACTTAAGGCTGTTCTGCTCACTTCAGTGTCACCTATACACAGTATTGCATAGCAATGAGCCCTCTTTCCTAAACAAGTAACCGGAACTGAGTTACTAAACTGATCCATCAGTATAATTGAAGAACTTCCATAGGAAGGCAGAAATGTTAAAAAGACGTTAATTTCTCTCTGAGTGTGTTTTGTTAGCTCTTTCTCTCTCTCAATAATCAGAAGCAGAATTCCTACAGTCCTGTGTCTCATGTGGAATGCTTAAGCAAGAAATCCATAACTTTTAATATGATGAGATTGTCCTGCTAGAGGAGATGGATTTTTTCCAATATCCCTGCTAACAAACAAGGTGAGTTCCCTGTATCAGCACATTTCAGTTTTCTATTCCACGACACTCACGTGCTGCATTTAGAAGGAATACATAGCTCAGTATTTTAAAATCACATTATAAATGAGATATGTACACAAGGATCAGCTGACAGGCAGATGTCTTAACAGCAGAATTTCAGAACAGCAAATGCTTTTGGAACCAGATGCATTTAACAGCTCTGAAAAATTCTCCATCATTTTTCACCTGCAAAACCTGCCCCACTGGAGCAGCTAATAAAAGCCAACGTAGATGTAACACTGGTAGACATGTGTGCGGTTTTCCAAACATGGATCTGCCCCAAGATGCAAAGAGACCATTTCTCACAGTGAATGCTCCATCTCCCCACTGCTAACCCTTCTAAAGCTCTTTTCTCCAAGTGGTGGCATTAGAATTCAGCTAAAGAGTGACACACCTGTGGGGGGGGGGGGGGACAGACACTGATCAGGAGTGTTTATTTTTATTGCTTTAAAGCCTGTTTTAGTTGTTTTCACTGTGTGGTTGTAAACTGCTTTGAGATTTAAGTGAAAGGTGTGTCATAAATTAATAAAATAAAAAACAATGCTTTCATGGCTTGAAAAACATGAGCACTACACTACAACACCAAAAAGTGGTCTCAATTCTTCTCCCTTCCTCACTGGATGGGGAGACAGAAAGGAAGATCCCATAGTTCTGCAGCCCATTTATAATAAATTTAAGCATGAACATTACTCGTATGCAGTGCTTTTTTCTAAATAAATAAATAAATAAATAGTTTAGGGGTATTCTCATTTTCCTACTAATATTGAAATACTGCCCCTCAATGAGGCCGAACTTAGATTCACAAAATGTTTAGGGGTATGCGTACCCCTTTGCCCTCCTCCCCCCCCCCGAAAAAGAAAGCACTGCTTGTATGTATGGTCACTTTTGCAGAAAGAGAATGGAAATCTGCAGCCGTGCATACACATAAAAGAGAGTGGATAGTTGCATCATGTTATGCAGCACAGGCCAGAGAGACGTTCCTGGGTATCCTTTTATTTGCACCACAAAGCTATTATATCACACATGGATAGCAATAGCATTTTCTGTGGTACCACAGCCCAAGGCCTCTGCAGAGGTTTATACAGAAAGGAGAGAGGGATATAAGAACAAAAAATACTGAGTTGGGTAGTTTTGTCACTCTGCCCCAGGGGAAGTTCACCAAAACAAAGTACCTGGAAGGGAAGAAAACACTTACACCTCAGCTTCCTCTCGTAGGATAATGGCTGCCTTAGTTGTTCCTGATGACTGGGGAAGACCCATCAGATCTGAGCTCTGTTTATCTCCCACAAGCCTCCTTCAATCCACATTCTTGCCTGTAAGAGGATGCAGGATTTCATTATTGAAATGGAAGGCCCTTCCTTCTTTCCCCAGCCTGTTAGATAAACCACCATCAGCTGCTCTGTATTGCTTGTTAATTGCAGTACACACCATACATTTAAAGCAAACCCCTAGGATTCTTTGGGGAGAGAAAATGTGATTTAAATATGTGGTGTGTGTGCAGCTGTAGCCACCCTGGAAGTAGCTCATTTTGTTTGCCAGTGAGGGTGGTGTCTTAAAGGGAACTTTCACACTACATTCTCTTTTGGGTGGGATGGGGATAAAGATGTCATGTAAGCAGAACTGCCTGCTAGCCAGCCTCATGCCATGTCTTCTTTCCCAGTTCCAAAACCCCTGTAAATAGTTCTAGCATCTACCACAAACATTAATATTTCAGGTAATGCTAAATAAAAAAGGGCATTACACTTCATCTGCATTTTCACTTAATGCTAATACAGGCACTTGTCAGTAGATGTAAAAGTAACAGGAGACAAGGGTTTATTTTTATACCTCACACAACAGCAACTGGTGACTTTCCTTAGATCACTGTATGTGTGCAGGCACTTGCATTCCCCCCCCCCCTTAACTGTTGAAATGTTTTAGACAGATTTTTCCCTCCCACCCCTACTCTGTTCCTCATTCAAAATAAAAATAATTTTAGACCATCTCTGACATTCTAATTTCAACAACCGAATAAGAAGATAGAAATTGCTTTTGCCTTAGATACAGCAGTTCAGTGTAAAAAAATTTAAAACCAAATCGTGATATAACTACCTTCTCCTCAAGGTTGACTAAGGGCAATTTATTTTTGGCCTTGTTCACATTGTCATTTTTTCTGGTTTCCTCTGGCCCATCTATAAACCATGTGGGGGAAAGGTACCCTAAAGCTGTGGGTTATCTTCAAGTTTATTACACTGATTATTACAGTGATAATAAAGTATCCCTGATAATGTGCACTGCTCTTCCCAAAGCTCCTCTACACCACACCACAACCACCCTAATTGAGACAGAGAAATTAAGAGTAATAATTTTCCAAGGTTCCTCTAGCAAAACATGGGAGCAGAACACAAGCTGGAATGTGGGCAGAGGAGGGTAACCAATATTGCAAAGGGTCTGGAAACCAAGTCGTATGAGGAATGGTTGCAGAAACTGGGTATGTTTATCCTGGTAAAGAGGATAGTGAGAGGAGATATGATGGCCATCTTCAAATATCTAAAAGGATATCACATGGAGGATGGGGCAAGCTTGCTTTCTCCAGCTCCAGAGGCTAGGAACTGAGCCAATAGAGTCAAGTCACAAGAAAGGAATTGCCAACAGGAAGAACTTTCTGACAGTAAGAGCTATCTCCTATGAGAGGTGCTAGTCTTTGAAGCAGAAATTGAATGGTCATCTGCTATGTATGTGCTAGTTGAGATTCCTGCATTGCATGAGACTAGAACTGATGACCCTCAAGGTCCCTTTGACCCCACTATTCTATGATTCTATGAAGAATACTTTAAATTAAAATTGGAATAGGTTGGATCCAAAGGTTCCCTTCCAAATGCAGAAGGCATATTTTGCTCAATGGAGAACTGTTTCCTCATGCAATTTCTGATACAACTGTGTGATGCCATCTTGCACAAATTCTTCCACTTGTACAGAAAGGTTGAGTCAAGTTGATGCACAATAATTGATATGCAACCTGCTTATTACAGAACTGTATGTAAACTCTCGATCTATCAATCAATCTTTAATGACCAGCACCAAAGAAGCAAAATAGGAAACACACAAAAGTCATTATCCAGATGTCTGTAATAGCATAAAAGCAAATAAAATAAATTATATGAACTGTGTGGACTCTTGCACAGGCTCTTGCTGAAGAACACGATTGGCCTCCAGTGACTTTTTTTAAAAAATCTAGCCCACTGTGTTTGAAGTATAAGTTCATTCTACAACTGTCATTTTGAAATAAAAAAAGCATGGACTTGGGAACCAACTGAAGAGTCCTTGCTTGCCTTAGAGAAGGCTTATAGGGTACACATTTGTAGTAATTGCATGGTATCTAAGAGTGCCATATTCTTGACTGCTTTATGGACCTCTTTTGTGATGTTGAATTCATTGCCCCACTGAGGTTCCACCCATGAAGTTACTCCTGATTTATGCTGGCATAAATGTCATAATTTAGTTTACGAGTTGAGAGTTGTGTATTTTTCAGAATCTAACTGAAGCTCCCCTTCCAGGGCAATTTATTAGAGCTAGCTAGTTCTGCACTGAAAGGAAACCTGTGAGAATGGGGCAATGCCAAGAGAAAATTGGCCCAACATAAACTCAAATCCCAGAGGACTGGCAAAGAGTGAATGTGCAAGAGCAATTTCAGCTCAGCAGTGCTCAAACCGCTATGACGTGCTAGTCCGAACAGTTGAATTTTGATCATCCAATATGACAGATCATCAACATCTGGGTAGAATTGGTGTACCAACCAGAAGAGCAGTCTACCACCTGTGACAGGTTAGTGCAATCAGCTTAGGAAGCTGCCTTGTATTAAATAAGACCATTGGTTCATTTAAGTCAGTATTGTCTACATCAACAGATATCAACTCTCCAGGATTTAAGAACATAGGCCAGTGGTCTATCTAGTTCAGCATCCTTTTCTCACAGTGGTCAACATGATGTTGATGATTGTTGTTTAGTCATGTCTGACTCTTCATGACCCCATTGACCAGCACACGCCAGGCACTCCTGTCTTCCACTGCCTCCCGCAGTGGAAGAAGGAGATATAAAAGGAGATATACCCCTCCTTTTTCCCTGATGGAGCTCAAGATGGCTTACAGAGAAAAACAAGAATTGCTAAAATAAAAAACAACAATTAAAAATAAATAAAACATTAATAGAATTAAAACTATATAAATATATGTTTAAAGCATACAAATAATTGCAATAAAAACAGCACAGCACCAGCCAGTTCATTAAAAGCAGTCAGTTCCCAAAAGCTTGTTCGAACAAGGAGGTCATCACCTGCCGGCAGAAGGACAAGAAGGAGGAAGCCAGTCTAGCTTCTCCAGGGAGGGAGTTCCAGAGTTCGGGAGCAGGGAGTCTGGGATGCCTGTGGGACACCCACAAGAAGGACCCGAGCACAACAGCACTCTCCTGCGGTTTCCGGCAACTGGTATTCAGAAGCATTACTGCCTTCAACAGAGTCTTTCCCATTCCTTCCTGGAGATGTTTGGGATTAAAGTTGGGCACATTTGAATGTAACACATGTCCTCTACCACCAAACCGTAGCTCTTCCCCGAGAAGTCTTAAAGGATATAATTTCATTACAAATATAGCTGAACTATGCTATTTGCTCAACAGCAGCCTGCAGCCTAGTTTGGTGCAGGATCTGGGGTGAACTAGCTTGCAGTTACTCCCTTCTGGAATCCTGACTTTGATCCAGCAAAAATACCAGCCTTTATTCTTACAAGTGTCTCAGCCCCACTATTTTGCTTCCCATTTCCTCTGCCTTTGTTCCTTCTCCTAGCCTCATTCTGTCGCTGTCAGATCTACACTTCTACAATATTTAATTAGCCTTAAATATAGCAGAGGTCCTAGTGATCTTATCTTAGCTGGGGTACTGTGAATAATCTGATACTAATACCACCACTTTTCATGAAAAGTACTTGGGATAATAACTGCAGTGAAAGTATTCGCTTCTTCACTCTTCACTTATTCTTTCACCTTTAAATGGTGAAGCTGCTCTTCACTGCTTCTCCTGAATCTGTGAGAGATGCATATACAGTAGATGCCAGATTAGGTTAACAAATGTTTGAAAACATCACAAAACACTACAATGGTGACAGCCCTGTTCTATTGCCAGATTACTTACACTATTAAAATCAAAGCTTACATCATCTGGAATTAACTTAAATCTGAACGTCTTGGCTTCATTGGATTGCTAAATGGGCTACCCAGAACACCCCAACCATGATGGCTTTTCGGAGGGTGGGTGTCTTGCTCTGCCCCTCCTCAATCTGTCCTAGAGGTTGCAAGAAGCTCTATAACATGTCATATAAGATCTCTGTTGGATCCACTATGTCTCCTTTCCATTCGTAGCCAACCAAAGCAACATTGCAGAGGTGATGTGTTTCCAGCTACTCCACCCACTGCTTTTGGAAGCCTTATAAGAAACTGCTGCAGGAGATTGTGAACAACATCATGAGAGAGAGGGGTTTCCAGGACCCAGGTGAAGCTGTCAAGCTCCCTTACTATTTTGGCTACTGCCAGGAGTTGTTAATGTAATCTTGTTATATTTATAGCACTGAGATGTTGTGGGGCTTTTACATGTTGTTATATTTGATATTGTTGTATTATGTTACTATGAAACTGTTTGTGAAATGATTTAAGATGCCTACCTGTTTTCTTTGTTGTAAGCTACTTTCAGCATGATTCTTTTGGGGGAAAGGCAGCATAGAAATAAAATGATGATGATGAAGATGAAGATGAAGAAGCCCACAGCGCCTTTACCATTTTATGCCATTCCCAGTAAAGGCAGCGTGCCTCTGAACCTAGATAAGTACTTTATTTCTCATGGGTAAAAGCTGTTGATAATCCTATTCTCCTCCATGAATTTGTCTAACTCCCCCTCTGAGGCCATTCAAGCCATAAAAAAATAAGAACAACCCTGCTGAATCAGACCAGTGGCCCGTCTAGGCCAGCATCCTGGTCTTGCAGTGGCCAATCAAATGCCCCAATGGGAAGCCAGCAAGCCAGTGGGCATCATCACACCTTGAGGCACCAAATTCCCTAAATTGATTCCATGTTTCACAAATAAATACTTTGTCCTGAACTCACTGCCAACCAACCTGTAGTAGTTTGTTTCGCTCCAGATAAATCACAAGCTGCAGCAAAGGTTTGTTCTTTGCTTACCACTTGTGGTTTGTCCACGGGAGGCAAGCCACGAGCCCGTGTTTGGGCACAGTGCAAAGACGAGTTAGGTTGGGTTAGATCTGCTTGCATGGTAGCAAGCAGGACTGGCAGAGCAAAGCAGCCACATTGTTTTCTGTTAGCTTCTGCATGCTTAAACATGCACGCTTAGCCACGATTTGGTTTTAGAGGTATGTGTGAATGGGCCCTATGTGAATTTTAGTTATGTTTGGTTAGCATCAGAAGCGGAGAAATTACAAACAGCTTATTTGAGTAAAGAACTGCCATTGGTCGTCCATCCAGGTTAAAGGCAAATTTAGATCATTTTAGCATTAGAAGGGCAACACTTACTTATCTTTAAAAATCCACCCAGAGGCATGGAGAATTTTCATCAGACAGAGCTTGATGATTGGAATTCAGTGTACTACCACCTTTGGGGGGGGGGGGTTCCTGCTGCCAATGGTTTTAAACAACAGGTGCTTTCCTGTCCTAAAGGCAAGGTGCCATTCTTTAATTTGAGGTTATCCTGTCACAATTTGTCTAACTTTGTTTTTCATGCCTTTCAGATTGCAAGCCTGGGGGCAGATATTGTCTTAACATTGACATTTGTAAGTCACTCCAGGGGTTCTTCTTTGGCTGAAGAGCAGAATAAAAATGCTTTAGAGGAATAAAGTTATTTTGAGGGAGAGAAATCAGTGTTCCAGGTGCAGTGGTTGCACCCATATCCTGGCTACTGTGGATAGGGGTGGATTTTAACAGCTGGCTGGCCCCATGCCTCCAGGCTGCCTGGGGATGGCTGCTTACCCTCTTCAGTAGTGGGCAGCAGTTACGGCCCCTCGCAGGTCTGCTGCCATCCCTGGGCAGCCTGGACATATGGGCCAGCCAACCATTAAAATCCATCCCAGCTGGCCACAGGACAGGGCAGGGTTGCCCTCTGAATCCCCAGTTTTTGTACCAGCCAGTCAGGAGTCCCCTGGCAGACTGAACCTTGCTGGCAGACCCTGAGCCGGAGGTTTCCACTCAGGTCCGCCAACAACACATGAAAGCCGATAAGGCAAATCCTTTACAAGCAAAGGTCCCAGTTTCACTCCTTGCCCTCTCCAGGTAGGGCTGGGAACCCCTCTCCCCTTGAGACTGTATACACACTACCAGTTTAAGATGCAGCGGGACCATTCTTTTTTCTCAATTCGGATCGAAACGGGTTTAGTGGAGGAAACACATCCATACAAAGCAGTTCCTAAGATATGACAGGATGGATGTTTTCACAGGGTGTTCACAGCATGAAACCCTGGGGAGCTGCTTTCAGCTAGTGGAAATGAATACAGTGGAAACAACTCCAATGGTCTGACTCTGTATAAAGTGTTCTCTCTGTGATTACTATTCACATAACACTCAATGCTTTCTGACAGAGTCAGTTCACACAGTCAGCTGATCCTGTCTCATCATGCTAAATAAAGAATAGGTTGTACACACATGTGTGAACCTGGATTACATATGTGTGTTGGGAAGAGGGAAAAGAAGCACAAATATATTAGAGAAAGTATCACAAAAAGGCCAGATTCTTCTCCCTTACACCTATGCAACTGCTGAACACAGGGAGTTTTTGTAAATGCATGATACTATGCTTTTGGGATTTGGGTGGGGGTCAGCTGGTCACGACTCAGAATAACCTTTCATGAGTTCTTTCATCCTGCCTTTAAAGTTGCTTTCCTCCCTACCCACTTATGCTAACATTCAGAGGCAATCAGCAAAATAATAATTTCACATTTTCAGGCCATTACATTATGTGTTGCTTTTGTCAATGGTAACTTTTTAAAAAGGTAAAATTTCTTTGCATATTGACTGTCAGCCCTGCACAGATGTAATGGCATCAGCCACTGCACCACATGATGAAATAAAAATTAAATTGTAGTTGGGGGCTTTTAAATCAACTCAATTAAAATAAAGAGATTCTTGGCTTGATATAGGGAAATATTTGTATTTCCAATTCTATTTGTTAATACATTGACATATGTGCTATTTTTTAAATGTAGCACTAAGTGCACTTTCTGTCAATGCCATAGATTTTTTAATAGACTGAGAAAATGCATTTCATTTCTTCTTATTTTCCTTCAATACATCATTTGGTTCTGCTTTTTGCCTGCATGAAATTCATTTTCTAATGGAAATATTTGTTTTGTAAATCAAATATGTATTATGCACAAAATGCAAAGCACAAATTAAATTATGTTAATGAAATGAAAGAGATATGAAATGCATATTTCATGGACAAAACATAACCTCAGCAAACAACCATTTCTTGATAAAATCTTTAAACACAATCTCATTCTGTGACAGACATATTGTTAAAGCAGATAGCACCTCATTTAAATGGTTTCCTTTAATATTAGTGCTTAGTATATAATTGTAAATAACTTTTGGGATGAAAAACCAATAATGAAATACTGTCTTTAATAGTTTGCTATTGATGTCAGCATAAAATTTGTAGTAGTTGAATATTGGAAATTGGGAGTGGAACACAATATAGTCAAAAGCTGTAAATGATTGCATATTTAAATAGAGCTGACTAAGGCAAAGATGTTATAGATATTAGTAATAGGCAGAAAATTATGCTGACCTAACATTATTTGACAAAACCCACTGTTTTAAATTATATATTGGTCACACTTAATGAATAATAGATTTTGTAGGTGTTGTTTTTCTGATCATAATGCTGATGATACCATATGCAGGATATTCCTCAGTCATCTATCTGACAATAAAACAGGTGGACATCACAAAGGGGACCAGAATTTAATATATGCATGCCTCTGTATAAATCAATGATGGAGCCACACCTTTGTGTGCTGCTGTATATGGCTCTAGACAGCCATGTGGGGGAAAAAGATGACAGCAGAACGACTAAAAAGAAGGGAGGGAATCAACAAATATTACAGTATAAGAGAGTGGGAAGAGATTACTCCAGTGCAAGAAATGGCTACAAAGGGAGGACTCTTCAATAGAGGTGGGGAGGGGAATGATGACAAGTATAAAAATGATTAGGATTTAAGATTGGTATGGGAAGCGGGGGAGAATAACTCCCCACCCCTGAAAGTGGATGCATTAGCCTTCAGCAGCAAAGCGATAAGAAGTGCAGTTTTACCTTACCATTTCGGACCATTTTGGATAACTTGGAATAGATGTGTGTCATGCATGTGTTATCAACTAAACACCTGGCATGTGGCCCATTGAAGAGTGACTTAGAGGTGTGGGCTGGCTGGAAGAGTTAGGTTTCTGCTCTGTGCAGGCTCCCAGACCTCATCATATGTCAAGGATGCTTGAGCTATGATTCCTGTATTGCAGAGGGTTGGACTAGAGTACCTTCCAACTGTACAACTCTATGGTCTCAGCTAGTAATGGACTCTCCTACATTGGAGGTTTTTAATCAGCATTGCAGGAATTTGAACTAGATGACCCTTGGGGTCCCTTCCAATTCTACAATTCTATGATTCTATGATCAAGAATAAAGCTTCATTTGCAATTAGCTCAACCTACAGTGCGTTCATACATCCGCAGCAGAAGACAATAGTCAGCCAGCTCAAAGCACATTGCTTCTTGCAGATTAGCAAAGCAGCTTGCTTGTCATCACATGGCCAAGAGTAAGATGAGGAACTTTCAGTTCAGAGTGAGATGAGGAACTTTGTTCACATGCCTCATTGCAGGTTTAACATCCATTTGACCAAGCAGTAATATAATGATTCAATGGCCATTGCGCTACACTGAACAAGTATGACACACACTGAACTCTTTGTGAGCAAGTTGTAGTCATGTTTGGTCACATGAATTGGCTCTACCTGGTTCAAAGGAAGCACCTTCTTCAAGCCCGTTGGGAACAATGGTTAAATACCTGGAATGACATTACGGCTAGACCATGCTGGAATTAGAACATAAATGCATTTTTAAAAGGCTACCACAATCATTGCCACCTGTTAGTAGGAAATAGTAGGAAATAGCAGTGATACTTCATTTTCAAAAATTAGACAACTTCATGGAATAGCAATTAACTAAGGGGGTCAGTGCACTCTACTCTTTCCAAGAATGCACTTAGACCCAATATACTGAGAGAAGGTGGGAGTGATCAAATTGACAATAGCTTTTCTGTACTGTTCTGTAAGTTTTCCCCACATGTCCACACCAGCCCACTAGTTTAATAACACAGGCTATTAGGGATGCAGGGCAGGATGGGGAGGTAGCATGGGATTAAGTTCTCATTGAAAGGCAAATTCACACTTTCTGAAAGGATATAAGAACCAAAACACACCCATCCTTCAAAATTTGCACTTATTCAAATTTTGCAGCACAGTTTTCTACCATATGATTTTACAAAAATGCTTATAGTAGGGGAAATGTGCATACAAATGAACATGTTCATGAAAAGAACATACAAAAATATATTGTATTAGGTACAATCCCTGATAGAATGTATACATGAGTCAAAGCTGCACACAAAAATGTGTTTATTAGGGGGGATTTGCACTAAAATGCAGGTGATTTTTTATGAGGATTTTTAAAAAAACAAACTTGCACAATGCTGTAGAAATGTGGAGAACTGTGCTTCAGAATAAAAAGAAAAATGGAAAGAACCGAAATTGACAGATATATAAAATATTATATTGGCTCACCATAGAACCAAATGGGATTTGTTTGTGACGTGGCTAGCTGGCTCTATGTTAAGTTTACCAATAAAAATTGTGTTACTTAAGTACTCACTGTGGTCCTAGTGATCTTTCTGAACTGGGTTCAGGTCTGGTTGACGGCACAAATGATTACTTGAACTCAAAGATATAGCCAGCAACAAACTGTTCAAGTCTGAAGAAACAAAATAAGTAACAATTTATTGTTTTAGTGCTGTAACACTGCAGGGAATTATTGATTTCAGGGGGGTTTTAAACACTTTGAGGTCCATACATTTAGGACCCACACTTTTTGTGTTTGTAGGTTGTTTTTAACTGTTTTAATATTGTGTTTCAATGTTGCAACCCTCCCTGGGACCTTACGGTGAAGTGGTGGAGGAGGGGGGACAACAACATTTTACTACTGTTGTACATCATTTTGGTGCTTCTGGTGGAAAGTGTTTCTAAATTCTGTTAAATAACAAATACCGTTGTTTTCAAAGTAAACATCCCACAAATCCCGAGGCAAAGTGCCTCCTCAAGGAGAGGCCAAGCTAAGGACACAGGCCCATGTCGAGAGCCAGCTTTTTAAGCCCTCACAGCAAACACCTAGGCCTTTACTAGGCCTTTGTAAACTTGTAAACTGCTCTGAGGGTTTCTACAAGCAAGCGGTATATAAACTTTACAAAATAAAGATAAAATAAATACAGTGGTAGCTCGGGTTACATACGCTTCAGGTTACAGACCCAGAAATAGTACCTCGGGTTAAGAATTTTGCTTCAGGATGAGAACAGAAATCGTGCTCTGGCAGTTCAGTGGCAGCAGGAGGCCCCATTAGCTAAAGTGGTGCTTCAGGTTAAGAACAGTTTCAGGTTAAGAACGGACCTCCAGAACGAATTAAGTACTTAACCCGAGGTACTACTGTACTAGGCCTCAGAATTTCTATTGACAAAGAGGGTGGAAAGTTGCTCTCAGTACTTCTTTCGCGATGAATTTTGTGTGTGTATGAGTGAGAGAGTCAAAGGAACACAACACTAACAAAATACAGCCATTCAAAGGAAAGTTTACACCTCCCTGCTGTAAACAGCACTCTTAAGCCCCAACCTGACTAAAACTGTCCTGAGGCCTGTTCCGATGAAGTATGACTCAAGCATTTTCTTTAAAAAAAAAAAAAACCTAAAAAATCCCATTTGGGCCTATCCAGGGGCTTTCTTTGACAGAACACTTAGAAAGGAGCTTGGCCTCAAGCCCGGGGGCCAAATGTGGCCCTTCAGGTTTATCTGTCTGGACCTTGGAGCTTTTCCCTGGTCACCACACCACTCCTCACCGGCCCTTCTTCACACCCCATATGTGTTTGTTTGGCTGGCGCATCCTTGTACTCTGATAATGTTGCTGGCTTCTCTGGATGCAGGAGAGAGAGGGGTGTGAAAGAGTATGTGGAAGCTAGCCTACACCACAAAGGCAATAACAGCACTTTTGTTGCTGTGCCTACTTTTGCCTCTGGCCCTGCCCACCACTACCATGTGGCCCTCGGAAGGTTGCCTGGAACAGACCATAATCGTAGAGCTTCAGAAATGCTCCCCACCCCTGCCTTACAAGCAGAGCATGTCTGCTTATATGTGAAGAGCAGTGGAGTTGCTGCTGCTGCTGTTGTTTAAATACCACAAACTGAGGCCTTCACCTCCCTCCAAGTGATGGTGCTCCCTCAGGACTTGTGCAAGTTTCTGGATAATTTTGCTATGTTTGGATACCACTCAGTTGCCACACCATGCTAGTTGGAGAGATAACTCACCATTTGCTACTACAACAAAAGATTTCTAAGTTGAGGTTTTATATTATTATTCTTCCTTTTGCCCTCATGGCAGCTCTTCAAGATAAGGCAGGGAGTAGTGTCTTCCTGCCAACCTCGCCAGCTGCGGTCTCCATTCTCTCATCACAGACAGTGTTTTTCTACCCACATTTCCCTCCACTCACATTAAGAATTTCCCCTCTCTTCAAGAATTCGCCCCCCCCCCCCCACCTTCAGACTTATATTAAGGCTATCGGAACAAGCACTGAGTGCTAAAAATGCAAAATATGTACATGAAAGTTGCAGCCCAAAAGCAGCTAGTGGGCTACAGGTTCCTCGCTCCGGATCTAGAGGGAACTTTATTTTCTCTAGCTGTGTGGTGTAAGGGTGCCTGTCCCTGCAGGGGCGCCTTCTTTTCAATGGCACAGTGCCGAGAAATTCTGGAAAGCCTAGGGGTGCTGTGTAACTGCCTTCCATCCCAGGGATTTGCAGTTGGGTCCATGGAAAGAAGAAAAACCACCTGAATTGGACTAAAAAGGATAACTCCGCTGCACAAAAGTCTACCTCGGTACACCTGTTGGACCTTATACCATGAACACATATTTATTTATTTATTTTTAAAATGCAGACCATTATTTCATTTTAAAATATTGAAGCAGTTCACAACAAAAAAAATACATTAAAGCATACAGTAAAAACCATATTAAAAAGTTAAAAACAGATGCCAATTAATCATTGTGGAAAGATGCATTATTGATTGCCTGCCTAAGGTCTGACGGAATAGGAAGGTTTTCAGCAGGTGTCTAAAAGTTGGCACAGATGGCACCTGCTGAATCTCTAGTGGCAGAGTGTTCCACAGGACTAGGCCGACGACACTAAAAGCTGTGTGTGTGTAATGAGCCTTGCCAACTCAGGGAATGGCCAGCGATGCTCCTGCAGATGTTATCGGTGATCGAGGTGGGATAGATTGTCGTCAAGAAGCTGTGAACAGATCCCACCTATAGATAATAGAGAAAAGTCCAGTCTGTCCGTCCCCACCCCACTCTCCTGGAACTCATGGAAATCCAGGAAAGAAAGAATGTTGGGAAGATTCAGGACAGATAAAAGGAAGCCCTTCTTCACACAGCGCATTGTTACAGGAGGCAGTGATGGCCATCAACGTGGATGGCTTTAAAGCAGAATTCAAAAAGGATAAGGCTATCAATTGCTTCTAGCCGTACAATGATTATGTACTACCTCCAATACTGGACGCAATATACCTCAGTATACCTGTTGCTGGAAACCACAGGAAGGGAGCATGCTCTTGTGCTCAGGCCCTGCTTGAAGGGTTTGCACAAGCATCCAGTTGGCCACTAGGAGAACAGGAGGCTGGCCTAGATAGGCCATGGCCTGAACCACCAGGTGCTTCTTTGTGATCAGTTGTCACTTGGGCTCTCTCGCCGGCTCCACGCTGTCTCTCGCTATCCACCTCTCTTTCTCATCTCAAAAATAAGGCATAAACTCTTGAATTAATTCCATCTGACTTTAAGGGCAATGAAGAGCTTATTAAAATCACCAAAGGGACATCTGTCTCTTTTCCTTGCTCCTATTTTTATCTGCAGCGCCATGGAAGCGAAGGAACACAACGTGCGAGTAAAAAAAAAGGGAAAGAAAGATACCCACAAGACTAACATTACACCGAAACAAGATCATTGTTATGATCTGGAAGATGCCTGTAATCTAGCAGGTGATAAATAGATGGAAGTATTTGTTTAAACTTTCCTTTATTCTTGAAAACAGGCAGACACACACAAAATACACAATTTTAAACTGAATTTATCTCATTCATTAGACAAGGCATTTACATATTTTATTAAATACCAGAGGAGACAGTGGAGATTCTAATGATACATTATTACAACTGTTTAGTTCCCCCACCCCCATACACACTTCATTTTCAGGAAACAAAAAATTCTATCAAGTTGTCCTACAGTTAGCTGGGATTCTCCCCTTTCTCTGATTTTAGTCAGCGTCAAGGAAAGGTTTCGGAATGTATCAAAACATAAGACAAATGTGTTAGTGCAGGCATAGGCAAACTCGGCCCTCCAGATGTTTTGGGACTACAACTCCCATCATCCCTAGCTAACAGGACCAGTGGTCAGGGATGATGGGAGTTGTAGTCCCAAAACATCTGGAGGGCCGAGTTTGCCTATGCCTGCATTAGTGCAATCTAGTCAACGGTTGTTGACTACCATTGTAACCAGACTATTGCTTCCCTTCCACCTCTATAAGAACATCAGAAGAATCTGGTGGATCAGGCCCACCAAGTCCAGCATCCTGTTCTCACAGTGGCCTGGGGGAACCCTGCAAACAGGATTTGAGCACAACAACCCTATCCCCTCCTGTGGTTTCTAGCACACTGAGGCTAAGGGAAAGAGCCACCAGGCTTACTCTGAGGTAAGAGTCTGAGCTGGGGCTTTGAGGACTTTCCATTATTCTGCATGGTATGGATTAACCCCATTCAGGCCTTCCTGCTCATTGCAGGAGGGACATGTCTGGAGCAAGTGAGACAATCCTAACCCTAACCTCACTCACAGATGCCTCACAAACCATACCTATATTCACACACACCCCTCTGCATATAAACCAAAGCTTTTGGAGAATTGACACAAACTGAGTATAATACTATTAGTAAGCACAGGAACAGGAACAATAATAATAGCAATAAATGAATGAGTAAAGTGCACACTCCCATAGTACATGCAATAACGTGCAAAACATTTTTGACTAACATATCTGTTTAGATGGGTTAATGGTTGGTGGTTTGATTTGCAACGAATTTTAAAATGTAGTATCCATATCATCAAAATGGATTGTTTATCTGCAGTGCCATTTTATGTTTTGAAACGAATTAGCATTTAGACAGTTTTTGAATGAGCACTTGTCTCTTATTATTGACCAGATCAAACCTGTTTCCCAAATTCACCAGGTGACAAGTAGGGATGGGAAAAGACATTGTTTTCCATTGTGCCCTGCAGCACTGTTTCCATTCCACTACATTTCATCTTCTGCCCAACTGTCCACTGTGGCAAAACTACGTAACTTACACAAGAAAGTTACATTGTCTTTATGTTATTTCTCCCCATTCATTTCGGTGCAAAAGAAAAATAATGCAAATAGGGTGAAATCATTTGCAGACCAAAAGCAGTGAATATCATTTGTTGGATTGACTTCCATTCTAGGAACTGCACAAAAAAATGAACACTAGTGTTTTTCTGCTTCAGTATCTCTAGCAATGAGGTCCACAAACGCACACATGACAGGGCCGTCTTTAGCATATGCGGTGCTAGGGTGCAAGAAACTGCCCAGCACCCCCATTTGGGGGGGAGGCCAAAGCTGTTGAGCTTTTTGGGGGGCACGCAACTCTCTCCCCCATGCTTCTGCGGGTGGAGGGAGAGCAATCCCTGCAGAGACTTGGGAGGGAAGCTGCATGCCCTCCAACCATATGGGTGGCGGACACACAACTCTCCCCCATGCCATTTAGCAGCCTGCCAATCCCAGGCACGCAGGAGAGCAGAGCCAGCCAGCTGCCTCAGCACCAACAGCAGAAAAGCCTGCAGCTTTTCCAACAGGCTCTGCTCCTTTCAGCAGCCGCTGTTGGCTGGCCTGGCTCTTCAATCCCCAAACTACAAATCTCGGCCCTGGACTCTTGGCCTGGCGCCCCTGAGAGCCCGGCACCCTGGTGCCCTGCACCCCTAGCGCCTATGGGTAAGCCGGCCCTGTACGTGCACACCCTTTGCACTTTATGAGAGAAGGATGCGTATTTTAGCTCCCTATGTCAGAGCAGGTGAGAATTCACCATAGCAGAGTAGTCAGATATCAATGGTGCATGTGGTATGTACATCCTGTAGTGATTCATACATGGAAGTGGGGTGATTATATGCTCCAGGACAGATGCATGTGCAAAGCCTGTATACTAGACAGGAGGATTCTAGTCTGGAACTCTGTCCCATGACATGCTAAAGCGAGACATAGTGGTTAGAGTGGCAGACCAAGGTTGTGGAGGCTGAGATCAAAATCACCACTCAGTCTTGAAACCTACCATACATTTACAGCTCATTTCCCTCCTGAAAGAATCTTGGGAACTCTGGTTCAACCCTCACAGAGCTACCATTCCCAGCACCCTCAACAAACTACCACAACTTCTACGATTTTGTGGGGAGTGTGCTTTAAATGCATAAGGTGTACACAGACTAGGTAACAGTGGGCCAGTTAACTTCTCTCATTCTAACCAGCCTCGCAGATAGGATGCTGTGAAGATCAAACAGGTGGGGCAGGGGTGGAAGTATGCTTGCCACCTTGAGGCATCTGGAATAGAAATGATGAATAAATGTAATAAATAAATATGCATGTCGAAAGAAGCTTTAAGTCAACTGTAGAATGTGGTGGGGAGCTTAAGCTTGAATTTCCCCTCCCACATATACTTAATAAGAAATATATTTTTATCAGTGTCATCAATTTCCTCCAAAATTAATATGCCCCCTTTTTTTCATTATCAAAATTTTGATTTGGTATCATTCCACCCCACCCAGTATCCAAGACATTCTGGAGATCCCGTTTACATCCCATGGTATTAATATTAGGTGTTTGTAAAAGGGAGGATATGAGTTTCTCCCTTATATCTGTCAAAATTAATAACTTCTCTATCACAGATAACTCCAGGTCAATATTAGATTCACAGATGTGGGTGAAAATAAAATGTATGGAAATATAATCTCTGATTTGTCAGTATCCCAAAAGTGTTTACGTTATTGAATTCTGGGCCACAACGATTCAAAAAAGGTCAAAATATGCCAGGAGACAGAAAGAGAGAAACAGATTTTCCATAAAAACTTGTCTTCTCCCCAAATCTAATGCCATGTAAGAATTTGACAAAGTTCATTGGCAAGAAACATGGGGGAGGGGCGCTTCTCTATTGGTGTTTATTGTGGGATCAGTGCTTCTTATGTATACCAGTGTATACCAGGAGGAGACCACATAACCACCTAGAGCTTTTTGAAGGAAAGGCAGGATATACAGTAAATTAATTGAATTAACACGTAAGTAATTTCTACCACTGAGTTGCTACTGGGTATGCAGCATCCACATGAAATTGTTGCCATTAAAAGCCTATTCTGCATTCCCCCCTCCAATTCCCCCAGATTTAGTCTTTCTGGAATAAATCTGATTAGGGAAAAATTGTTGCTAACAACTAGAGATGTAAGAAAACCCAGTTTTCTGTTCTGCTCTGTATCTGTCAATGGTAGCCCTGTTTCCATTCTGCTGCAGTTCAACTTCCACCCAAAACTACATTATTCATCTCACTATCCTCTGTTGCAAAAGTACGTAACGTATGTTATCTAATTAATTACACAGATAACAAAAAAATACGTGGTCCTTCTGATGTTCCACCCCATTCATTTTGATGTAAAGGAAATGCAAACCAAAAGGGGAGGGTAAACATAATCAGTTTTGTATTGCTTGCAGATGAAAAGCAACAACAGAGAATTTTGATCATATTCACTGGATTGATTTGCAGACATGGGCTGAATAAGCAAACATTAGCAATCAACACTCCCATTTTCATCAGAACTCTCCAACACCTCTACCAACAACCCAACTGCAATATTTCAGGAACTCATTTGCAATATTATGCCCCTATCTGGAAACACCCCAAGTCAATAACTAGGGCTGAACGCAGTCAGGTGCCTCTCTACATTTCTCCTAGGTGAGGTTCAGTATAGCTCAGGATATGAGTTCTTTGACAGTGATGGATATAAACCATTGAATGATGATTATTAGTTGATGAAAGGCTGCAAATCAGGATTTCAACCTGCTAGGGTTGTTTGGATTTTTAGAGAAGAACAGCCAGAGTTGGAAAAATACCCAGGCTGTTGAGTTGTTGTCCCTCCCACATTGCACCACACTCTCAGAGAACACACTGCACCAAAGAACTCAAATTCTTTAATGAGGTTAAATCACAGGTAAACAAATACAGCATTAATTTACCCTGCATAGTGTGCTTTTTGCTTTCTTTGATTTTAGGCATCAGTGGGCTGCTACTTTGGGAACTATTGTTCAACCTGGATCCAGTATTCCGGGGTAGTCTATGTGGTGTCCTCCAAGTGCTATGGACTATAATTCACATCATTCTTGATCACTGGCCATACTTGATGTAGGCTGATGGGAGCTGCAGTCCAAAACACTTTGAGGGCACAACATTGGCTGTCTCAGCTGCACAGGATTTGGCTCCGACTACTGGCATCTCCAGATAGGGCTGGGCACAGATCCATGCCTGAGACCCTGGAGAGATGCTGCCACTCAGTGTAGACAACACTGAGCAAGATGGACCAATGATCTGATGCAGCAGGAGCCATCTTCTTACATTCCTAATGTGTCACAGAATCCCAAAACCTCAAAAATATTTTTTACAACATCATATTTGCATAGGGCCTATTCCCACACCATCCCCTTTCCCCCTTGTTTTCATAATTCAATTTTCCTATTGACTAGTTCTGTCCAGTAAGACCAGGTTTTTGGATTAAGCACTCTTAACTGCTGCAGAGAAAGCTTTTGTTGAGCCAGAAGGGGGTGGGGTGGAGAGAAGAGAACCAATCCCTTTTATTTTCTCGCAGAACCCCTCAAACTCTGGATGACCCAGAGTAAAATCCCCTTTAACAAGGCTTAGTTCCTCAGTGAACCAGTTAAAACGTTGCAAAAATAAACAAGGGCCATTGTTTGCCCTTTCTAAGACTTTGGAATTCTTCTTTCTTTCTTCCCCTGAATAGGAAAGAAGTAAGTGCTTTGCACTACCTGGGCAGAAAACAGCAGCAAAGGAATGAAAGAAGGGCTGCTATTTGAAAAGAAAGTAGGAAATTGGAACTCTGCGTGGGCTCGTATTTGCAAGCTCAACCTAGTCAGAAGGCGGGGGCAGCCTGGAAACTCCCATCAACAAAAACCAGAAACAAATTTCAAGAGGTTTTCTCCGGCTTTAGCCAGGATAGCTAGAATACTAAGCAATCACGGTACAATAAGAGAGGCCCGCTCACCTTGTCATGTGGCAACTCACCTGCCTTTCCCCAGCTGTGGGAACTGAGGAGCTCAGCCAACGGCAGGCAAGGCCTCTTAGGGTTTTGAGCAGCTCAACCAGCCAATGAGAGCCTTCCAGACAGGATGCTCATCACCAACAGGGCAGCAGAGGACATGAATTAGTACAAACTTCACATGTGCTACTTTATATGTGCAGATACCAAAATTAGAAACAATTACTATAAACTGAAATACAATGCCTCTCAGCCTAGCAGAGAAGACTGTGTCCTGGAGTTCTGCGTGTCTGCTTAGTTTCCTCCAGTGGTGGACATTGGGATCTCAGATTTCAGTAGTATCCTCTGCGATGCTAACATTTGGTGCCCCCTCTCACCTCTCATGCTCCGTTCTACAGCATAGTGCCCCCCCGCAGCATGGCGCCCAGTGCAATCGAACAGGTTGTGCTACCCTAAAACCACCTCCATCTCTTATCCAGGTGGTCACGGTTGACGGGCAACTTCAAGGCCCCTCTTCCACTCCTGAATGGATACAGGTAAATTATGCCAGCTTCTTGGACTTAGGATTGCTTCCCCTGGGACAGTCACTAACTCTCAGCATAGCCCACCTTGTGGGCTTTTTGCCGGGAATAAAAAAAGGTGAGAAACCACTACTTTGAGCTCCTTGAAGAAAGGGTAGCATTAAAAAAATTACAATAAATGAATGATACTTCTTCCTTTGGCATAACACTTGAACTATTGGCTCATGAAAATATTTCTGTGTAGAGGGCAGTCAGACCAGTGCATGTATAAAACAGTTTGCTGCCTGCAGTAGAGCTGGAATGTCCCCATCTCTCTGTCTCTCCGCCCCTCGCAACCACATTCTGAAGGCAAACACTTCAGAAAGTTTGCTGTGCCATCCAGGTGTCCCAACCCTTTTATGGGTTGGGCCACTGCAGCCTTGTATGGCAGGGCCAGCCTGGAGTCACACCCTACCTCCACTTCCACAGCCTTTCTGTTTCGCCATGGAGAGAATGGCTGCTTCTTAATTGCTCTTAAATCAGTCGTGTTATTTTTAGGTTCTGGCTCGCTTGCTTTTGAAAATGTGAGTTTGGCTGCCAGATAAATATCTCCACATCTTGGATATTCCAACATATGTATCTTGGACCATTCCCATTTTGGAACGTTCAGATCCAACAAGTGTTAAACCCTCAGTGTTCTGTTTGTTTGTATTTTATTTTGCACATAAATATGTCTCCGCAAATTATATCTTGGCAACGCAATGCTTCTTTTAGTCAAAAACTGGAGATGTGATACTTGCTGTCCCTGGCACCAAGAGAGGTTTGAAAAGTAGACCCCAGTCCATTAACATCCCAGGGATCAACCCTTGTTTTTTGGGTTCGTGTGTGCTAGAAATTACCCCATTCAATTGCATAATTCTTCTTTCAGGATGCAACATGTGGTCGCATGCCACCCCAGGATTCACTTTTCCTTTAGGAATGAGGCACAGCAGAGACTGTGATGTCTTTATGATGTATGGTTTATTCACACACACACACACATATATATATTCAACCCAATCACAGCATCAGCACCCCAAAAGGATTTTGTTTCTCCCATAACCACAGCCTTGGATTCAAACAGAAATCAAACAATGCTCCCAAATGTTGTTCTCCCACTGCCTCCAGCTTGCAGCTTTCCTTCTACGTCACATCACTGCTAACACTCTGCTCCAAACCATGGCTTTGTCTGCTGACGGAGGGCCCCTCACTCATTTGCCATCTCACATAGAACCCCCTTTCCTTCGTTCTCTTAATGGCCCATCGCCCAGGCGATCACCTCAACACAGGAAGCTAGCCTGGCTCATATTTTAACACTTGCTGGGTCCAGGGGTTAGAAGGTTCTTGCACACAGCCTACTTCCCCCCAAACTCATGACATTACCCACCCCCTGCAAGGAATAAGAAATCTGTCCCCAGGTGTACAAACAAACAGCATAATACATCTTCCCTGTAGAAAACTAACAGAAAAGTTAGCAAAGGCATTAGAACGCACGTCATCAAAAACAGATAATGAAACACAATTAAACTTTTAACCCACAGTTTTCTCTTTTCAAGCAAGCTTCCAGTCCATCAAGATCTCTTCATGCCTTCTTCTTTCTCTGTGGTACACACTCTTAGTCACAGTTCCACATCCCAGAGCAGTTTACCCTGTCTCCCACATTTGGCAGCCCAAATGTGTTTCCAATATATTTAAGCCCAGGTGGAAACCTCAGCACTAGAGCTGCATTACTCAAAAGCCCTGCTCAATCTTTCCCTTGTGCTATTGCAGCATACACAGTTTTCTGAGCAATTTCTAAAAACCATTAAACAGTTCTCACCACCACAAACATGCAAAAAGCACAACTCAACAGCAAATGACTGCCAAAACTTGCAGGAACGATCCCAGCAGCAAATAAGTAAATTGCCTGAAAAAGCACAAGCCCCACACCATGAAGTTGCCTCCGCGGCTCCTTATCTTGGGATTTCACAAAGTTCTCAGGCCAAGTAGATCCACAGCTACTTCGGGGTTCAAATTACAGGTTCAGTCATTTTGATGCCCTTCCATTTCTCTTTGGCCTCCCCTCTGATTGTGGATCAGAGGCTCCAAACTCACACTCCCATCAGAGAAACATTGGAGGGCATGGAGTTATCTGACCCCTGAGCCAAGGAGATAAGTAATCAACCTTTAGAAGGCAGCCCTGCATAGGGAAGTTTTTTTGTTTAATGTGTTATTATGTTTTTATATTTGCAGGAAGCAGCCCAGAGTGGCAGGGGCAACCCAGCCAGATGAGCGGGGTATAAATAATAAGACTTTTTTGTTATTATGATGATGGAACAGGATGTCCCTATTTCATGGGCCCAAATAGAGGGAGGCAACCTTCCTAGTAGCTCTTGCCTCCCAAACCCACAGGACCCTGGATGACCCTGGCTGCTTGGGCTTGCTGAAGAGCTGTACCTAATATAGGGACTGGTCTCCAACCTGCTAAGGCATCTTGGGGCCCCCAAGGGGCAAAATTATTAGGGGAGGGGAGGGTGGTTCTCTCACCCAATTCAGCAGGAGCCAGCACAGACGCAGGCCTTGAGCTTCCCCAGCGTGTTCTCCTCACCAAGGAAAACTCGTAACAGTATAGTGAGATATAAAAATGCCTCTTTACATTGAAAAGCTGCGGATGACCCACCTCACCGTGATTCAATCTGAAGTGCTGTTTGTCATCTCCTAAGTATTCCTTTCATGAAAAGGGACTGATGTTTCTCCTTTGAGCTGCTCTCAGCTTTAATAAGGGACGGATCTCTCAAAAATCCACGATATAATTTTAATGGTTAGCCATACCTGACTCTTAAAAGGGAAACACAAAAGGATGCCATGCAACCCTTCCCCACTTGAGCATGGTACCTCACACATATATATTTCAAAAGCTATGGGGAAGAAGCTGAGCTATGTACATAAACACAAAACATTCATGGAAACAGCACAATTAACTGGATGTCATGAAAAAATAGTGATGCATCTCTCCTGCCCTCCCCCTCCTCAGCACATAAAGCAATGATCCAATGTATTATTTCCTTTCACCTTAGAGATCAACCCAGCTTCTCTCCATTTCCCCACATCAGGTATTATATTAAAGGAGGGGAACAGAAGGAATAGCCAAGGGTCATCAACCTGAGTTTTACAATAAATAATCACCACACAGGGAAGAAGCCTCAGGAAAGTATTTATACTGGTGTGTGTGTGTGTGTGTGTGTGTGTGTGTGTGTGGCAATGGGTGAACCTGTCAGATTTGGTTTCTCCCAGCCTCTCACGTTTCTAATGGTTAATTCAGTTTTCCACATTTCCTGATTGGTTTGTGATTACATATTATTATTAATGTTATTATTAAAAGTCATTGTGAAAATTCGTCAGCATTTTAGTGCTAAGTTCAAGTACTGTGTCTTTGTTTATATTGCATGGGTTTTTGACACGAAACTGTGGTGCGTGTGTTTTTATGTTGTTGTTTAAAACACACCCACAGAAGTGGTTTCCCCTGCGTAATGAGCCTGTGAATAGTGTCTCTCTTTCTCCCAGACAATCTTTCATAGCAGATGCAAAGCAGATTTCTCAAACCAAATGGATTTCAGCTGAAATGTAATGTATTCTATACCGGCTGAATTCTTGAGCACTCATAACGCGTTTGAAGATTGACTCCACCCGCCTTCCCCAACCTGGTGCCCCCCAGATGCTTTAAGGCAACTACAACTCCCATCAGCTCCAGCGACCACGACTGTGTTCAGCACCGGGTGTGGGGAGAGCTGGATGGAGAGCCATGGAGAGAAAGCTGGTGAGGAGAAAAGGAACTCTGTGGACAAGAGTTGAATAAGCACATTGCCAGTCATTCCCCCCCCCCTTTTTAATGCATTGTTCAGAAGCAGCTGGGTAAACAACATGCATTGAAGACTCTTAATTCTATCAGGCATGGTGGGGTGATGGGAGAGAGAGAGACAGAGAGAGAGAGACAAGACAAGCTTCAAGTTTTCTCTGCCTTCTCCTTATGTGTGGGCATGCTGAAGAAACAGAACACTTGTGTTTCTGATTTTCACATCATCAATGCAGATTCACCCTAGTTAATGTCTCCTCTTCTCTCCTAAATGCACCGTTGGCCAAACACCAAGCTGGCTTTCTCCCATCCAGTGCCAATAAAATTTCAACAAGGTCTGTTCTTGCTATACTTTCACATGGCAGGAAGATATCTTGCTCCAGGAGATATAGGGCCCTAACTAGATGTATGGGGAACACATGGCTGCCAGTGACACCCCCCCTCCCCTGAAGTGTCTCTTCTCCCCCTGCCACTTGGGTGTCTCCCTGATAACACCTATTCAAACAAATACACTGTGCAATATCGTCCAATGTTTCCCCACACTCCACTCTAACTGGCTGGCTGAAGAGGGCAGAGACAAGACAGGGAGATGGTGCCAAGTCATGCATTTGTTGGACTGGGTTTTGTCAGTGCCCAGTTGGGACTTGAGAACTCTATGCAAAACGCCAGGGTTGGTTTGGAATCAGGGTCTCTAGCAGCTGGGCTTCAGCACATTGCCCCTTGGTTTTCAGAACACCAGGCACACTGCCCTTTGGGGGGAAGGGTTCCTTCTAAGTTGCAGGTCCAGCCTGAGAAAAGGTGGTTCACCTCCCAGCTTTAATGCGGTCGCCTGGAGTCCTACAACCCAATCTAGACATACCATGTCCTATGTAAACATTTGCAGCCATGGTCCCTGTGAGTTGCAGAAGACAACTGGTGGCCTGCCATGCCATCTTCATGTCGTGTCCAGGACAGGTGAAAGAAAGGACTTCTTCACACAGCACAAACTACGAAACTTGCCCCCACAGAAGGCAGTGACTGCCACCAACCTAAACGGCTTTAAAAGAGAATTAGACACATTCATGGAGGAGAGGAATCTTGAACGAGCAGCTCAGTTGATAGAGCATGAGACTCTTAATCTCAGGGTTGGGGTTTTGAGACCCACATTGGGCAAAGGGGTCCTGCATTGCCAGTGGTTGGACCCTTGGGGTATATTCCAACTCTATGATTCTATGGTAGCTATTAGCCATGATGACTGTGCTCTTCAAGGTCAGAGGCAGTAATGCTTCTGAATATCAGTTGCAGGAAACCACAGGAGGAGAGAGTGCTCTGATGCTTGGGTTTCCCAAAAGAGGCATCTAGTTGGCCACTATGAGAACAGGATGCTGGACTAGATGGGCCATTGGCCTGACCCAGTAGACTGTTGCATCCTTATGTTCTTAGTTTCTGAGCCCAGCTTCTCTCTGACCACACTTCCTGCCTCTCACCCTTTCATCTTGTCTGCCTGATATCCTGTGCCTGGCCTCTGGCCTCTCTATTGACTGTGTCTGTACCCTTTTGATATCCATCTGCTTGGAAGTAATGGGATTGAACCTGCGACCTCAAAGCATGCACTCTGCCAACTGTTCCCCAAATAGCTCCTGCATGTGCAACCAGGAAAGCAGAGCCCCTGATAGTGTGGAGAGAGCCCCTCTCTTCTTACACTTGTATGTTCAGGAGTTCTTCAGGCTTTATAATGAATGCATGGAGGTCAGGCAAGTGTGAACCTGTTGTCACCCTCACCCGCCCACCCACCCCCATCTACATGCTCATATAATTTCTGAAAAGTGTACACACCCATTTGCAGCAAGCTGGCACCGCAAAAGTCCAAAGTCTCCCTGGGTACACAGAACCACTCGCATGGTCCTTTGGATCCTGGCCTTCATTTGGCCGTAATGAGGTAAGATAAGAATAAAATCCACCCTCATTTCATGTTCTGTCATCTATTTGCAAATGAATCCATAGCACAGAGTCCCTTTCCTTTCATTGGATTCGTATAATCAGCCCTCTGTACATTAAAATACTGTAGCTGCATTCGCACCAATAAAATTCACATGCAAGTAACACTGTTTTGTCTCCGAGCTTCTATACCATATCATCCTGCACATAACCTTAAAATTGAAATGCCATGTCATATTTTCTGCCTCCAGTAGCAAGTGTTATCTTACCTTACATTCTATTATATCATTGTATTTTCTCCATCCTGCTTGATAAGCTGTCAATATTGTTTTGGCAGGAGAAATTTCCATCTTCTGCATCAGATGATCCCCGTGACCTTTAAGCGAGTTGCCAGTGAGATAATTTACTTGCATTATTGTGACAAAATAATATCTTTTTCTACCAGGTCATGTGACTTGTGATCATTACACGATTCCCAAGGAACGATTAAAAATTTGCACTTTACATCCCCCCCCCCCCCCGCCCACCTTGGAGGGTGTGTGTGAGAATTAACACATTCCTTATCCATGCACTTCTGTTTAGAGAAAGAAGAATAAAAAATGTGACTCTTTGCTTACAGAATTATTAAATGCAGTAGATCATATTGTGGTCTGTTTCCCTTTTAAATGCAACAAAAACAAACAAACACAAAACAAAACACACCACACAGAACCCAGAAGTTTAATTTATTTATTTGTATTTTCACTGCTCAGCCTTTTGCAGCTAATGTTTTAATACAATTTTTTGAGCGTCTTGTATTAGCAGAAGGATGTAATCACAAATATCAAGCATTCTGGCATCCTTTTGGCTCTCTGCGCATAACAAAAAATGTCAAACAGATTTTAATGAAAGACTGTGGGCTCGTGGGCTATTCACAGTCTGACATAGAATTCTAATTTTCAGATGTCTTAGCCTTACTGTTTTTAATGCACAAACAATGGCAACTTCAGATACGGTATTTTATTATACAGTGAATGTACCAGTTCCAACAGCACATAATACTTATATGCACTCTTGAGCCAAATTCTGTTTTAACATAATGCCCAAATTCTGAGTAGATTAGCTTAAGAGTTAACTGGGGAAAGTTTATGTCTAGCTCCAAATTTCTCTTACCTAGAAAGCTTGGGTTCTTCATCAATTGGCTAATTAAAAACAAAGGGTTGGTGTCCAAAGGTGTCCTTCACCCTGGGGAATCTTCAGCTGTTTTGCATCTTGCACTAGAGTGCTGCATGATAAAAGTGAAATTAAATCCAAATATGTTCTGCATGCAGACAAATGCAAGAGTTTGCACACCCTTTTGCACAAGTGGCAGCACGAACTATAGAACCTGCATATTAGTGCACTGCATTGACTTGCAGTATGTACAAGCAGCTGCAGAAGAAGTCTAGCCACAGAACCCGAGAGAAGCAGGACAGGGTTCAGCCTATCAAATAAGAACATACCAGGTCAGACTATCCATCCATGCATCTAGCCAAGTATTGTCTTTCTTCAGGGTCTCAGATAGAGGTCTTTTATTATAGGTGTTTCACCGGCTGTCTGATCTTTTTAAAATATCATATATAGCTTTCATATTCAGATCCCTGAAGTCTGTAGAACATGGAAGTCTTGCAGCAGTACCATCTATCACTTAGATATATCAAAATCCAAATGGCTATTCTGAGCATGACCCGAGCTTCAGCATAGTAGGATTTTAAATTTTGTTTTTTTAAAAATAAAAAAACATCTCCTGTAAGCAGTAATCCCCCCACCCGTACGTCATATTGCAAACTGATTTTCAAAGTCCTCTACATCTCCAGTCTGGTGTAGTTATGCATGTCTAAGCCTTATGTGCTCCTAACTCTGCAACCAGCTCAAGCTGAAAGTTTCTAATGTGATTTGTCATGTGGGGTGGAGATGAGCTTTTTGAGAAAGGTCAGCCCAAACTCCTCTAAATGTGTGGAAGTGCCTGCACACTGGATCCTGAACACTGGGTGCTCTGTGGACAAACATTGGACAAACTTATCATAGAACTGTCGACTTGGAAGGGACCCAAAGGCTCCTCCAGTCCAACTCAGTGCAATGCAGGAATCACAGGTAATATTTGGTATCCCTTCCAACCTTACAGATTGCTATGCTCTGCCTCCACAGTGGGTGGTAGCAATGTGTCTGGGTACCAGTTGCTAGAGAGGAGAGTGCTCTTGTGCTCAGGTCCTGCTCATGTGTTTCCCACAGGCATCTGTTTGGCCTCTGTGAGAATAGGATGCTGGACTAGATAACCATCAAACCTTTATTGGTATCACATACAAACATTCAGAATAAATAGGCCAGTGCAATCTCAACGCCATTTCAACAGTACAGTCATTTTCCAAAGGGAAGAAGAGGCGAGCAATCTATTTCCTATCTGTGGATCTCCAGCAAGGGCAGGATCCTGTAACTTATTTTGGCGACAAAAAAATCAAATAGAGGAACTTAGCTACTGTCTTGGTGAGCTCCTGGTCTCTCTCCTGTGCCATTGACCAGCTGTTTTTGTGTGGGTAGCCAGCGCTACCGGTATTAATGGCTCCCCAGTGCCCTTCCATATCGTCCTCTTCTTCGTTGGGGTGCACACGGCGTATGAGCTGCGGATGGCCAATGTAAATAGTATTTATTATAGGACATTCTGGTCAGGACTCCTTCCACCGCTGGACTAGATGGGCAACTGACCTGAGCCAGCACGGGCTCTTCTAGGTCTTCTTCTGTTCTTCTGTTCTTAACATGCTTGATTCTCTTAGGTGGGCTAAAGTTGATCATCAACACTAGTCAGAATCAGGATTCTGAGCATTCAAGTAGCTGGAATCAAGGCTTTTCCTTTTCATGTATAATTGTATTCTGAGGCAGTTCAACCGTTTGCAGTCTTTGGCAAAACGCATGCCTACAGCTCCACAAATAGCCCCAAAGAGCACAGATCAATGTGATGCCCTATTGACAAAACTTCCGCTATAATGCATATATCTCGTGCATTTTTATTGTGTTCATGTATGTTGATTCATAGTAGATTTGTCAATAAAAAAATTTGCACAAAGTCTTTAAGCTATAAATGTCACAAAAAATTATTACTACAATAACATTTTTTATGTGGACAGGGGTCTTCTGAGGTAGGATGCGGAACTATAAAGAAGCAAAAATATTCTGCTGATCTGTATTGTGCTACCCAGTGAATACGCTAGTCACTGATTTATGTTAAAAACATCTAATAATGTGCAACATATTTAAATGCAATAGAATTATGGGTAAGAATACCTGCAATATCATGCACTCCCTTTGAATCTGTATCCATCAAACCCGCTTTATGCAGTCCGAATCTGAGGTGAAATACTAAAAGACAATTTTCAATATGATAACATAAAGCAAATACCGTATTTCACAATCACAAAATGAAGGTAGCAAGTTAAAACAAGAAGAAAACCAGTGACAGATCTCGCGGCTGAAAAGTCACATTTCATGGAGAAATTACACTTTTGACATTCTGACTTTCCAAGAGGGTATGATGGCCATCAACATGCACGGCTTCAAAGAGGGTTGGGCCAATTCATGGGAGACAACAATGGCTACATTCTACCTCCACTGTAAGAGGCATCATGGCTTTGGACAACAGTTGCTGAGAATCACAAGTGGGCAGAGTAAAGTTGTGGTCAGGTCCCACAGACATCTGGTGACCCACTGCGAAAACAGGATGCTGGACTAGATGGGCCATTGACCAAGTCCAACAGACTCTTCTTATCTTCTGATGTTCAGGTTTTGAGAAGTAACTGAAGAATCCCAAGTGTGGGATTCAGAGGCATTCATCTGTTCAAGCCTGATGGTTTTTGAATATGAAATACCAGGTGTCTGGGGAAAGTGTTCCTCCTCTGCTAGGGTGGGGCAACCAATGTGGTGCCTTCCAGATGTTGCTGGACTACAACTCCCATGGTCCCTGACCATTTGGCCATGCTGCTTGGGGCTGATGGGAGTTGAAATGCGCCAACATATGAAGAGCATCATGTTGGCTATCCCTGGTCAACTGGTTTCTGGTACCCAAAACACCCATGGCATCCAATCAGATTTGCCATTCCCATGGAATGGCTCATACACAAATATCTGTTCCTTTCCAATCTCCTCCTCCTCATTCTTCTACGAGACATTATAGAGTGCCATAACTCAACCCCAGAAGACCAATGTGAGATAAGCTTGTGCTGCAGACTTCAAAAGTAACAGCAAATTTCAGGAATTTTATTATTGTTAATATATATATATGATAATGCATGGGACATTTTGATATTTGTATATTTTCTGGTTTCTGTTTCTATCTCTATATTTGCTCTTGTGAGCTGCCTTAAAAAAAATACTAATGTGAGTTGCTAATATCATTCTCCCTATCCAGAGTCTCTAGAATTCAACTCTCTTAAGCAGTGTCATTAGGTCATTTTAAACTCTGGGTTCTAATTGTCTGAAAATTATCCCCCCTCCCCTCCTTAAACTGGCAATGTGCATTACTTGCTGGATTACTGTAATGCTCTCTATGTGGGGCTGCCCTTGGAAGTTGCAAGTGGTGCCAAATTCAGCAGCTACACATCTGCTAAAAACCTCTGCACTGGCGGCCCTTAGCTTACCAGGCTGGGTTCAATACTCTTGTGTTGATATATGAAGCCCTGAACAATTTGGAACTAGTAGAATGCCTTACGGACTGCCCAAGCCCTTATATTTTAGCTTGACCACTGAACTCATCCAAATGAGTACTGTTAGTTGCATGCTACAGAGACCTGGATGACCTCAACCAGAAGTCAGACATTTGGTGTTGTTGATCCCATGCTGTGGGGACCAACAACAGATTAGGCTGACATATCTTTACTTTTTACTTCCGGGTGTCTGCAGGTGCATAAGTCTTATTTTTGGTTAGACAGTTCTGTTATAATAATAATAATAATAATAATAATAATAATAATAATAATAATTTATTATTTGTACCCTGCCCATCTGGCTGGGTTTCCCCGGCTACTCTGGGCGGCTTCCACAGAGAGCAAAAATACACTAAAATGTCACACATTACAAACTTCCCTGAACAGGGCTACCTTAAGATGTCTTCTGAATGTCAGGTAGTTGTTTATCGCTTTGACATCTGATGGGAGGGTGTTCCACAGGGTGGGCGCCACTACCGAGAAGCCCCTCTGCCTGGCTCCCTGTAGCTTTGCTTCTCGCAATGAGGGAACTGTCAGAAGGCCCTCGGCGCTGGACCTCAGCGTCCGGGCTGAACGATGGGGGTGGAGACGCTCCTTCAGGTATACTGGGCCGAGGCCGTTAAAGGCCGTTAAAGGTATCTGTATTTTTAAATAAATAAATAAATGGTGTTTTATGTTATACCATTGCACACTGCTCTGCTATTTTTCATGACATTAATAACTGAATGAATGTTCTTTTTAAAAGGTGGTAGCTCCAACTTAGCTGCCTTGCCGTTTCCTTTCTTGCAAACAAGCCTGGGGGGGGGGGGGTCCTGGCTTTCAGCGTCCTCCTTCTTAGTTTCAGCATTACCTTATAGAACTCAGCAGAGAGGAGGATGCGGACAAATCTAGAATTACTTGGTTCTGCCTGCCATTGGCTTCAGCGCCACTTACTCCCTGAACAACTTACCAGTCCCAGTGTGTTGCAGGCACGACTGATAACATCTACATACACATTTGTGTGTAAACCGGCCAGTGGCGTAGCGTGGGTTGTCAGCACCCGGGGCAAGGCAAGTAATTTGTGCCCCCTAACCCATGGATTTGCGCCCCCTAACCCGTGGATTTGCGCCCCTAACCCTAACCCCCAGATGTTGCGCCCGGTGCGGCCGGCCCCCCCCTGCACCCCCACGCTACGACACTGAAACCGGCTACCCAAAACAGCAGCGGCAGGAGCAGCCACTGGGCTCTAAGGGGGAAAGGGCTTTAAAGTGCATCTATTCCACCCACCAACCCTCTTTTGCTACCACTACTTCTCAAAGAGAAAAGACCCAGGAGTCAGGGAATTTTTTGTGCGACTGACAGTGCCTAGCATTTAAAAAACAGAGAGCTTAACAAAGAAGATGGGGATGGGGACAGGGATAGCTACACATATACGTATACATATATATGTACATGTATACATATACACACTTCCCAGCACCTGCAGGTAAGATTGGGAAAGACACCCTTTTCAAAACACTGGAGTGCCTATGCCAATCCGTATAGATCATACTGAACTAGATAGACCAGCTGGCAGACTCAGTTGTCAGCATCTGTCTGTCTTGAGAGACAATGGAGTGTGCCTCTTGGGGGTGAAGACAAACTGCTGGAGAATCACAGCACCTGCTGTGGTTGCAGACCCAGTAAAAGGCAGCTTTCTGGGAGGGTTTTTTTTTACCGTGGACCCCTTTGAAAACCATTCTGGTTGGAAAGAGGTACAGAACCCTGTGAAACTAAAAATAATAATGGACTAGGTGAACTCTGGAAAATACTCTGATGTTGGGTAAGATTGAGGGCACAAGGAGAAGCGGATGACAGAGGATGAGATGGTTGGACAGTGTTATAGAAGCAACCTCCATGAATTTGACGAAACTGCGGGAGGTAGTGGAAGACAGGAGTGCCTGGCGTGCTCTGGTCCATGGGGTCACGAAGAGTCAGACACGACTATGCGACTAAACAACAAAAGGTGAACCCTCCCAGTTAGTAATCAATATGGAAGACCAGCTAAAGTCAAGCCTGGTGGTGGTGTTTCAGTGGTAGAAATATGGCAAAGACTTCTCGGCATAGCATCCCTTCAGCTCCCAGATTTCTGGCGGGGCAATATGACACTGAAGGAACCCATCAGTGCCCATCAGTGGCATAAAACACAGCTAGGTCATTTGCCCCCTCAATTCGGATCAAAGCTGGTTGTGGAGGGGAGGAAACACATCAAAGCACAGTACTTCCTAAGAAACAATAGGACAGATATTGGTTGTGTCGAACGTCACGTGTGCACTTATTGCAGCACCAGATGCAGAGTAAACGTGAGTGCGTACATAGCCATGCTCTTGGGTATTATGTACACCTTTAGGATTTAGGTGCTGTTGTTGTGGTGTCCCACTGACAAAACAGAGACAATAGAGGTTGTTCGTAATGCTAAAGATTTCCTTTAATCTATAAATGTGATAAGAGGGAGGGGTGTGTTTGTAAGTGGCTCTCGCCTGACTAGAGGAACCGTCTCAGTTTTCTATTGTTGCCGTGATTTGTAGAGGACAGGAGGGGAAAATATGCACACACGCACACACACACACACACTTATAAACACAACACAACACAGAAGGATTTCAGCACAACACTGCCAGCCGTCCTCGTTCCTCACATCTTCCCCTCTCATGCAGTTTTGTTGCACCGATTTGAGCATGTTCTAATTTTGTCATTCAAGCCATCTGACTCTCCCAGCTCTATACAAACAAAACCTAATTTAGTCAGCGATGTTTTAAGTCATAACAATGACGGATGGCCAAGGTTCAGGTGTGCCAGAATATTTAAATACCTAGTCTACATTTTTTTTCCTTCCTTCCCCTCTCTCTGATATAAAGACGGGCAGCAGTTTGGGTGGTGGGACTTTTTTATTTTTTATTTTTAGTACTCAGATTAATTATGATTTTGCATCTGGAAAAAAAAAGCTCATTCTATTCTACATTATTAATTGGTTATCTAATTAGGAATTCCAGGAGCTTCAGATGTTGATAGCTAAAACTATGCTGTTACCAGAAAAAGGGGGGGGGGGGAGAAAGAAAAAAGCTAGCTCCGTTTTGTATCTTATGAAGGTCACAATAAAAAGTGATTGTTTGGCATAGCAGCCGTGAATTATGCCACACAGACAAGCTTTTAACCTATGTGCCTTCGCTCTGAGTGAGACACACATGGATGTGCTCCTTTTAAACAGTTCTCTATTGAAGAGGATTCAATCACCATAATGAATCTGAAGCCAAGCAGCAATCTTCTCCACTGAAAGAATTTCTAAAAGATTGTAGAATTTGTAAAACGAACAGCTCGCAGACTAAATGGCTGTGTGGGTGAATCAATTATTGTGGGGCTTCTGGTAGTCACAATATTTAGTACATATCAGAACACTGTTTCAGGTATAATAAGATATGCAGGGGATCGCTCTCTCCTCCTCTCGCACCCCGCCATTCCTTCCTTCCTTCTTTAGCCCCCCCCCCTCACCACCTCTCTCCCTTGCTGCAAAGTGGCATATGCACACACAACACAATTGACTTAGTCAATCTTCAAGATCTAGTTAGAGCTAGTATTAAGTCATAAAAAAATCTATTCCTGTCTGAAAGTGTGTGTAGAAGGATCCAAGCAAACACACTGCTGCATTGCAATTGTGTTAAAATGTGCATCGGATCATCTGGCAAGGTGTGTGTGTGTGGGGGAGAAGCTCCAAGGCAAAAGACACAAGCACACAACACAACAGTTTTTCTCCCCCACCCCACGGGCCCGCTTCCACACAGCTTCCTTATTAATATAATAATTATTTTCCTCCGACAGCAGCATTTATAACCATCTAGTCTGTGTCCAACTGCCCATATTTCCATTAATCAAAGGACCTGAAGATGACTGCCATCATTTTCATTTATGATGACTTATAGGTTCATTGCAGTTCGCTTAAATGTTACGGTGAGCCAGACAGCTGTGGGCAACAGCAAGAGTATCAAATGGAGCTGGGTTAATTTTTTTGTATGTTTGAAAAATGAGATGAACCATCGGTGGCGCAACTTGGCTTTATGCAGCAAGCACGAAGATAGACTCGTCAAATGTTATGGTCTGGCCCGGGCGCTTTGAAGGGCCTCCTCCTTCCCTTACAGGCACTCTCGGGTGTCAGAACCGACAGAGAGGGCCCTCCTGTTATTTACAACACCCTCAGAGGTTCAGAGTGGTGGTGGTGGTGTCCCGGTCGAGACAATTCTTCATGAGATCCCTTCAGTTGTGCAATTCCCTACCCACGGAGGTGCGGCTGGCAGCATCACCAGACAGCTTTGGGTGAGTGCTGAATATGCACCTCTTAACCCTGTCCACAGACATTTGACACACACACACACAGAGAGAGAGAGAGAGATCCCTTATGTTACATGTATTTGGCTTGTGTGGTTGAAACTGTGCAAATCAAGTTCCAAGCAAGGTGGAGAGCTTAAAGCTCTTTTCACACCTGATCCACTTGGGGTTAAAAAGGTAAAGGGACCCCTGACCATTAGGTCCAGTCGTGGCCGACTCTGGGGTTGCGGCACTCATCTCGCTTTATTGGCCGAGGGAGCCGGCGTACAGCTTCCGGGTCATGTGGCCGGCATGACTAAGCCGCTTCTGGTGAACCAGAGCAGTGCACAGAAATGCCGTTTACCTTCCTGCCGGAGTGGTACCTATCTATCTACTTGCACTTTGACATGCTTTCGAACTGCTAGCTTGGCAGGAGCAGGGACCGAGCAATGGGAGCTCACCTCGTCACGGGGATTCGAACCACCAACCTTCTGATCGGCAAGTCCTAGGCTCTGTGGTTTAACCCACCGCGCCACCCACGTCCACTTGGGGTTACTTGACACAAAAAGAGCTAAGCTCTCTGCCTGCTTGGGGGAGCAAGACCCACTTGGTGTGTTGGCTCTGTGAGTGCTGGGCATGCTCTCTTCCTCCCACCCCCCACTAGCCATGGGCGCCTTCAAGGGTTTGACTGTACACAGTATTTAAGTGTAGGCGGAACCCTTGGAACTGAACCCCCATGTAAGATAAGGGACAGTGCATGTATTCTGGACCAGCACTGCTTGTTATTGTACTTTGTTTCAAACTATGCTTAATGCTGTATTTTATATTGCTGGGGCTTCCTGATGAAGGGTGGGTAATACTACTACTGCTAGCTAACAACAACAACAATTACCAAGAGCTTCAAGATGGTAAAGTTCAGATTAATGTCACATCTGTGCAGGGATTCCCCACCCTCCAGTCATTGGACATAATTGTTATAGTGTGTATGCTACCTCACAAATAACACTCATGCTATCAGGGCCCAGGTCCAAGTGCTAGCAAACACCTACAGCAGGGGAAACCCTCCAGATTTTGGACTCCAACTCCCATCAGCCCCTGCCACTGTAGCCTGTGGTCCAAGATGGTGGGAGCTGTAGTTCAGCGACATCTGGAGGACACCATCTTAACCTAGAACAGGCTTTCCGAAACTTGAGTCTCCAGCTGCTTTTGGACTACAACTCCCATCATCCATCACCACTGATCCTGTTAGCTAGGGATGATGGGAGTTGTAGTCGAAAAACATCTGGATGCCTGAGTTCGGGAAACACTGCTCTAGAGCATATAGGTACGAGTTGCCAGGTAGGAGGGTAGATGAGGATAGAGAGGTAAGCCTGGCTTCCTCCTTCAGCAACAAGTTTCTCAGATTGTCAAGATGCTTCTTGCTAAAATCCATACTCTCCTCCCCAAAATGCTGTTCTTTATTCTCAGGGGCAAAAATAGCTGGGAGCACCATCTTTAGCTGGCCAGTAATTAGTAGCCATTGTTAGTGGCCTGGCCAAGCCAAAGTGAAGGGGAGAATTTGAATAGCAAGACACTATGGGCCTCGAACACACTTATTTGTACATATGTATGTTTTGAGTTTGCATCAAATTCCTCTGCTTATTGCCATGAATGTGGCAAGTCCCCAGAAAGTACTGAAAGCTGCTTTCCTTCAATCCAAGCCGGGCTAAAGGAAAGGCACCCGATTTCAAAATAAAGAAATAGCACCAGGAGGAAGTGCCAAATATAAATTTTCCAGCAGGCACAAGTGCCAGCAGAGATGGCAGAAAGGGTGTCCCTTTAATAAAAAACTACTCTATATTAAAAGTGTTACAAGCGTACTCTTTTCAGGTTTTAGACAATGTAATGTGATTTATTCAAAGAAATGCTGATGATTAGACATTAAATGGCACTAAATATTCCACTTCCTCTGCACTGCCTGATAAACTGGTTTCATTAACATTATAAGTAACACAAAAGTTTCCATTTCAGTCGGCCTGGGCTTTTTTTGTTTTTGTTTTTCAACACGATCTCAGCTGCAGATGCACAACGCTATGAAATTCATACTGGAGCACACACATTAAGTCATCGTAGCCATGCTTTTAAACATATGGTTCTATATGTTGGCTTAATGAATAATTTCTATTTAAGGGCACAATTTATAGAATGATTTGCTGCCTCTATACCTCTACACTCCCCAGCCCCGACTTCAGCCTGGGAAAAAAGGCTTCACTGAATGTTTCCTACGTGTCATTTAATTCAGTCGAAATGAGTAAGGACGCTGGCTCTGCCACTGAACAACGAGGTGCCTTGCCTCAGGGCAGCTGATTCTGGGGCCATATCTGCACCCTACATTTAAAACACTGTTACAGTCAGACCTCATGTTATGTCTGCTTCACGTTACGTTCTTTCAGGTTACGTCTCACGGCAACCCGGAAGTACCGGAAAGGGTTACCTCCGGGTTTTGTCACTCACACATGCGCAGAAGCGCAAAATGACATCACGCGCATGTGCAGAAGCGGCGAATCACAACCCATGCATGCACAGATGTGCTGCTGCGGGTTGCACTCTTTTCATGTTGCGAACGGGCCTCTGGAATGAATCCCATTCGCAACCAGAGGTACCACTGTATACCACTTTCATGGCTCCCTGCACTAAAGAATATTGGAAATGGTCGTTTAAGGGTGCTAAGAGTTGTTAAAGGTAAAGGGACCCCTGACCATTAGGTCCAGTCACGGACGACTCTGGGGTTGTGGCACTCGTCTCGCTTTATTGGCCAAGGGAGCCGGCGTACAGCTTCTGGGTCATGTGGCCAGCATGACTAAGCCGCTTCTGGCGAACCAGAGCAGTGCATGGAAACACAGTTTACCTTCCTGCCGGAGCAGTACCTATTTATCTACTTGCACTTTGACGTGCTTTCGAACTGCTTGGTTGGCAGGAGCAGGAACCGAGCAACGGGAGCTCACCCCGTCACGAGGATTCAAACTGCTGATCTTCTGATCGGCAAGTCCTAGGCTTTGTGGTTTAACCCACAGTGCCACCCGCGTCCCAGTTGTTAGCAGACCCCTATTCTCACAGAGCTACAATTCCCAGTTTCTTAGGATTACGGACTGATGGATAAACCACTATTAATGCCTTTATCCTTGCTACTTACGTAGAGAAAGAAATGTTGTGAGTTGTAGCCTCTCTTGTCCTTCCTGCAAGACAAACTGCAGCTGCAAAAAAAAAAGGTCACTCTTTTCCCAAACTGATAGAAATACAGGATCCGTGGGCCCATTTGCGTCTGGCCACACTAAAGACAAAAGGCAAATAGGCACACACAGTAAACTAGCAACAACAGTGACACCAAGACTGACAATAACACATGAAGTTGCAGTGAACAGAGCCTTCTGGAGTCAGTCAGTCATGGGTTACTTTCACCCTGGAGCTATGACCAAGTTGGCAGCTGCCGGGAGGGAGATGATTAGAGACTGCGGTCCAAATTCTCTCCCACAACATATTTAATAGGCGAAGTCTAGAATCCAGCGCAATCTCCTGTCCACTGAATAGTCCTGATTTCTGATATTACCAAACCCCAGAAAATTACTTACAGGTGTTTTTTTGAATTGTTGGTGCCCATGTTTATAATTCTACTTTTATTTATTTATCTTCCAACACACACACCCTTTATTATAAAGCGTCTGGACAAAGTGTTGCACTTCTTATTCTGGTTTCTTAACACTGGTCATTGACAATAACGATAAAGATTCAATTTGATTTCCCATAATGAATTCATGCTTTGTTTACTGGGTTTTTGGTTTTCTCTTATTTGAATTTGTGGTTTAGATACACTCTCCCTGCCCAAAAAAGACATGATAAACATGCTGTAATGTTTACTGTCATCTGCTCTGGGTCCATTTCACTACGAAAAAGCAAAGTATAAATAAAGTAAACCCTGATTTCAAAAGCAGGCACCCTAAAAGTCACCAACGCTTGCTTCTGCTGCCAGGCCATCCTGGGCCAGTGAGGGCGGCACAAATGGAGGTCATCTTGCCATTTGGCCAGTATGTCTAGCATGGTTGCAAAGAAGTTAAAATGGCCATTTTATTTCAAACTTTGCAAAAACTTGCAGCATGTCTAGAAGCAAAAAATGTTAAAACTCTCCAGAGCTGGGCAGACTCTGAGGAGCGATATTCATTCCCTCTCCAACCCCCCCTTTCAACTCAAAAGTAATTTCCATATTTCAGAGACTCTCCATTGTCTACACACTCACTCTTGAAACAAAGTTTTGGTATTAGCTTTTCCTTGTCCTGCTGAGAAATCTGGGACTGATGGAATAAGAGCCACAGAGACACAGAGCTCCCTAAGAACACCAAGGGTAGACTCCCATCTAATTAGCTGTCCTCTTAGGGGGGGAGAGGGGGGGCTGTTTCCTTTCCTATTCATTTTCTTCAGTGCGACTTTTAAAATATGTTCCCATTCAGATCTCTGACTTGTCAGAGCCAAATACAACAGGCTATTCAAAGATGTTTGTCTCCTGGGCCGAGGCGTCAAAGTTATCCTGGGCCAAGTCATCAAAGTTCCATTGACATTATTCCTTCTTACCTTAAAAAAGGAGGAAAAAACAAAGAGATATTTCATTTTGCCACAAAGTGTTCCACCATTAAATCATAAGTCTCTTTTGTTAAGGGCGGGGTTAAGATTTCCACCTTAATGGGCAGCTACCATATTTTTAAGTCAATGGGGATCCTGCCAATATTTTTCCGACCGCACTAACGAAGAGCTGAAATATGGGTGAGTGAATATGGCAGATGCACCAACTGATAACCCACAACTGAATGTGTGACACCAACTCCACTGAAAAGCAGTGTTGTGCTCTGTAGCAATGTGAAAAGTACTGTCCGTGGCATTTGATCTGCAACACCACATTCTCACATTCAGGGCATTGTTGGGTGCCGGAGCGATCAAGGAATGAATATGCATAGTGCTTATTTTCTGGGGGGACGCAGGGGTACGCATACCCCTAAACATTTTGTGAATCTTTGTCCTTTTGTCCATTTACTGCATTTATTTCCCCCAATTTGAACTATAAAATGGTGATTTTCTTGAGTCAAAATGAGAGTACCCCTAAAGATATTTTTTTAGGGAAAAAGCACTGAATATACATGTGTGAATCAGAATAAATCAGAAGCAAAGGAGAAACTAGGTGATGGGATCAAGGAGCAAACAAGACCCCAGAACTACTAATGGACACAGGGACATGCCAGAGCCTGTGGGACTCTACTGGAACAGGAAGCCCTGTCCAGGAAGATCCAGTAACCAGCCTGGGTGGGTGGAGTCAGGAACTGAGGGTACTTTACTGAGAAGCTGCAGCCTGTGGTTCAGTGGCCCACGACAGGAAGCAGCTGTCCACATATCTCAGTAGCTGTGTACACATCATACCTTTGAGGCACATAACCCCCCCCCCACACACAAAGAATTCTGGGAACTGTAGTTGGTTCAGGGTGCCGGGAATTTTAGCTCTGCTGGTAAACTACAGCTCCCAGGATTCTTGGGAGAGGAAGCCATGTGCTTCAAATGGTGTCTAGGCAGCCACAATCTCACTGACCTTCGTCTGGGCTGCCCCACTCAGGGAATCACATGACTGAATGTTCTTCCACACACAAAATTTCCCTGCATGTAGAAAAGTAGCTGACAACCTAGCCTTAGCATGCTATCTTCTATATGAAGGGAGATATATGGGTGTTCTTTGTTTTAAATAGCAAAGCATTCCGTTATGTGACCCCCACACATACCCTTGCAATCTGCAGTGGCACAGCCCACTCCTAGGTTTGCCACCTCACTGAGCATTGCCTCTAATGGATTCTCTCAGCTGCACATGCACACCCACAGGTATTTCATCACCAGATACACATTTCTGTTTACATACAGCCTCGGCTTTCCCTTGATTGCGAGGCATCGTGGAGTGGCCAATAAGGTTGGCTGTTGACATTTCTGCATTAGCTGGCTTTTGTCAATCTTGGCAGGCTCAGAAATTCTATCTTAAGGGCTGCTCTTTATTAAATTTGCAAGATACAAAACTGTGACTGACAAATAGTCGCTTTTCTTTTGTGAATGCATAAATAATAAATATGCCACTCTAAAAATAATTAAAATATTGCTCAAATTTAAAACATGGAGTGGCGGTGGTGGCAGAGGGGGGGGAGGGACAAGGGTTGGAAAGAGGTAATTTCCAGACAGCTTTATATTAAAATAGAGAGAGAAAGAGAGAGAGAGAGTGCAAGATTGTGTTGTAAACAAGTAAGAAAACATTATTTCTCCATAGTTTCTGGCAGCTTTCAATATTCAAGAGGTCGAAGGGGGGAGGTGAATGCCCATGGCGAGGGCCCAAGACTTTGCAGTGCCCAGAACAGAAAATCCACATAGCACCCTACAAAGTGGCAATATTATAATAAAATAATGGACAAATTTAATAGCACTATTAAAAAAAACCCACCCTGCCCCTCGAAGGGAGATTCCTCACCCTACTTAATGGTAGGAATGGCCCCAGCTGACAAGACTGGGCAGAAAATATATATCCATTTTGCAAACTTTTGTCCAGAAGCCTCTTCTGTGCAACTCCTTTATTTGGGAATTTGTGACATAATTCCTACTCCCTCCCCTCCTCGCAGCCATTATATATGATAAATAAAACAATGCTGTGGAAACAGTGAAATCTCTCATCAATGTCTTTGTGAAAAGGCCCCAGATAAATGAGCCTGCGAATCAAAGGCAGATTACATGACTGACCATGTATCATCCTCTATGTATTGAGCATAGCCTTTGTAAAGTTAGAGCGGTAATAAAAAGTGGTATTGTGTGCTGTGAAAGGCTGTGTGGGTCTGTGCATGACTAATCTGTCTTTCTGCATTATTTTATTCAATCTTCTCTGACTTTATGCCTTTGACATTTTTGCTACACTCAGTAAATTTGAGTGAATAGGCAATTTTAAAGAATTTTTATAGGGCTTCAGAGAAGTCATATGCAGACTGTATCTTTGTTCAGATTTAACAGTTTAAATATTTCCTTTGTCTAGGATGCAGAGTAATCTTTAGCCAAAAAAAGGGGGGGGGAGAGAGAGGATTTGGAATTGGGGTGGGAGATGTAATGTATCGTAGGCTCCTAATATATTGCAACATTTCCTATTAAGGCAAAAGAAAAAAAGACTTTGTGCACAGGAGTAAAATTCTGGAAGATACTGAAGAACCCTTTGCTCCTTAAACTTATTGATAAGTGCTAAGCCTTTCCCACAGGGCTGGCTTTGTCCCAGAGTTTCTTTCCACTTTCTTCCACCAGCCTCCACTATGAAAGGCTGTTATGACGACAAAGCTTCTGAGCTTCCCTGCTTTGGAGAGTAAGGCTGTGATCCAGCGAACACTTACTTGGGAGTTGGGATGGGAGGGGGAATTCAACTTGGTTCACACATTCAAAGGTGAATCTACATATTTCACGCTTTCCGAAACAATAGAACTGAAATGTAACCCCACTTCTCTGAATTTTGCAACACAGTTCTCTGGCCAATGAATCTGCAGCAAACATGCATATACTGAGTGTTCATATAAAGACATATAACTACTGAAAACGTGCAAAAATGCATTTTCTTAGGGAAAATTACTTTGCAAGTGTATGCATTTGGCAAAATTGCATACAAATCTGTTTTACTTTCTGTAAAATGCTGGTGGGATTTCATGAGGACTTTGTGTTTTTTTTTAATGCAAATGGATGTGTAGAATGGAAAAATGTGAACCTGTGAAAAATCAAAATTGGCAGATTAACCGATCCCCAACTGCAAGGCTCTCCTTACTTAGGAGTAACTGACATTGAACACTGAGGGGCCTCTGTGCATTGGCTTGAGCTGCAAGGAATTGCACTCTTACGGACAGCAGTTGTTCCCCACACAAACATACTTAAAAAGAATGATTATTGTCTGAACATGACAGCCCACTCCTGCACATATTTATGTGGAAACTGAGTTCAATGAGACTTACGTACTCCTAAGGGGAGGGGTGCATTCCTGCTTGTGATATAAACATGATTTTGTTGCATCAGCTGATTCATCTAAAGGAAATATTGCAAAGATTGCTGTTTCTTGTTTGTTTGCGTTTAAATAACTCTGTTGCAACTCTTGAACAAATGGCAGTAAGATGCGTAGTAAGTTAACTGCTTCTATAACACTGCTGGTAACTAAACTGATATCCAGCACAGAGGGGAGGCAAATACATTACCTGAACTCAGTAAAAACAAAGCAAATCTGTTTTCAGTGTTAAAATTAATCTCGTGAGAACTTACTTGCTCTTGATTGGTAGACATTCATTACTTTCAGACAGTCGATTCTTGCCTCCAAGACAAACAAATCTGGCTATAGTGGCAGAAGATCCACAGCACCAAATGCAGGAAACTATTCCATCCAGAAGTTACTGGATACCTCTAAAAATGAATGAATGGATGGAGATGTTCAAGACACTCTTGCAAACAAACGTCAGGAGTTGAAGGGTCTTGAAGCAGGAACCTGTGTGCCACTACCTCCATGTGGCGAGCTGTCAGATTGAACCATTGGAGGGTTCCCTAGGCAGCAAAGTGTCCTTGGTCTCCAGAATGATTCCACCCACCAAGCCTCCCCCATAACTGTGTGTGAGAGGAGAGAGGACCCCAATGATTATCCAATAGGTAGGGGGTGAGGACCCTTCCTCTCATGTTCAGGGCCAAGTCAGGATATTTTGCTGCGTGGTGCAAAAGGCCAGGTGGTCCCCCCCCCACTTCATTAACAGGAGCTGACCAAACAGATAGTTGAATCTGACTTCCTGGCAACAGAATAGCATCCTCCAGTGTACCTAGGGGCCGCAGGTCAGTTTAGCAGGTTTAGCAGGCCTATGGAACAAAGAGCTTGGGGTGAGTGGGTTAGGAGGAACGGCTAAGGAGGGGTCAGCCACTGCTGCCCATGTGTGTTTGCTGAACATATACAGGAACAACCCGGTGCTATACCAGCTGCACTGGCTCCCAGTGGAGTACAGGATCAGTTTTAAGGTGCCGGTTTTAACCTTTAAAGCCCTATACAGCCTAGAACCCTCGTACCTACGGGACCGCCTCTCCTGGTACGTCCCATGGAGGACCCTACAATCTTCAAACAACAACATTTTGGAGATCCCGGGCCACAGGGAGGTTAGGCTGGCCTCAACCAGAGCCAGTGCTTTTTTGGTTGTGGCCCCAATCTGGTGGAACGCTCTGTCCCAAGAGACTAGGGCTCTGCGGGACTTGACATATTTCCGCAGGGCCAGCAAGACAGAGCTGTTCCACCAGGCCTTTGGCCGAGGCACAGTCTGACCCCCCCTCTCCTTCTGTAATCCTCATAGAACTCTAGCCCAATGGTTGCCATTAATTTGATTCTGAATTGATTTTAGAATGTATTTTAATTAATTGAATGTGATTTTATGTAAACTGTGCTATTTTTACTGTTGTTAGCTGCTCTGAGCCCGGCTTTGGCTGGAGAGGGTGGGATATAAATAAAATAGTATTATTATTATTATTAATATTATTAAGCTCTGAAAAGTGTACTGGACAGGGTGCTTACTTGCCACAGGCGACCAAGCAGGTTACTATTTCCGAAGCTGATTCAAAGCAATGATTCCGTCAGTGTTCTGTCCTCCAAAACCACACAGCTGACAAAGCCACTTCTGTTTTAAAACGCAGAAATGCAACAGGTGCAATTGAGAAGCAGAAGTGACACAGAATGAGAAAGCAGGCAGAGAAACATAGCTTTGTTTAGAGGATTCCCAAAGCCCAGGAATTTTCCATCTCCAAACTGGGGTTATGGTTAGCACAGAAAGGGCCTGTAAGCTACCGGTACATTTTACACTTGGCACGCTGGTTGCACCCAGCTACATCCTTCTCAAGAGTAGCCCTACCGAAATTAACCCAAAGTGAGTCACATCCATCCTTTTCAGTGGGTCAACCAACACTGGATACAAACCGGTGCCCAATCTCTGAACGGCTTTTAAAAAGCAAACAGCAGGCACCAAGATGCAGATGCAGATTGGGACCTTGGCAAGAAGGGTAGGGTGAGCTTTGCACTCCACTGTGGTCCTGGTCCAGACGAGGGGCCCTGCACCTGCTATTTGCATTCGGAAGGAAAAAAAATTCCATTCACACGAATGGGAGCTCCTCACCCTCTCCTGCAAATAGCAGGCTGTGGCCTCTTTTTTCTACTAATAATACTCTTTATTACTAATGAAGAGCCACAACCACTCATGGAAGCGAGGTTTGATGGATCAGTGGTCTGACTTAGCGGAAGACAGCGTTGTATTTTCAGCCCCCAGATTACTTCATCTATGCCTGCTCTCATAACGAAACAGCTACCAAAAAGTATCAGAGCATAGAAGATTTTAAAGCAAGTTTTTGAAAAAGATGTATAATAGGAACAGGTAGCCCTATAGGCCTCCAGATATTGCTGGGACTACAGTTCCCATTATGCTGCTTATTTGCCGAGCTGGCTGGGGCTGATGAGGGTTGGGAGGCAACATGTGGAGGGCCAGAGGTTCAGCATCCCTGCAATACAGGGGAGCTGGATGGATTAGTCACCTGGCTTTGTGTGTTCGCATGTGAGGTGTCCATGACTACAAAGGGAATTAGCTAGTGGGATGACTTGTAAAGCAGCCTAGTGAACCGCTGATTCTCGACTAAAGTTATGCTGGCTGTCTTTGCAGAAGCCAGAGGGTACTGGTGATCCACAGGTGTCATTTAGCCTTGCTGCATAAACTTCTTGCCTTCTAACCATGACGGCCCCTTGGCTTTGGAGCAAACACTGTAAGGATGAAATGCAGCGAGAGCCAAAGCCTGAGCAACATTTATACCACACAGCCCTCGCCACCATTAACCTTTTAAAAGAGATCTAAAGGCAATAATCATATATCTTGCGAACCTTATAAGAAAAAATGGATATTTCATCTCGAGGCAGGAGGCTCTGGCCAATGCTGGATGATCTCCTGCCCGAGTTGAAGTTTGCTTTGGTGTCTCGCGTCCAAACAGAAGGGGTCAAAATTCTGCACCGGCATGACAGATGGGCTTGACAAGGCTGGAAGGAATCCGTCACTTCTTCATCAGGAGATGCTAGAAAACATGCTTTTAAAGCTCACCTCTGCATGGAGTAAGCCTAAAGATATAGGACAATGTAATTGATTGATTTATTGATTTCCCATTCCAGCTACTGCTTATCACCATCCAGGATTGTGTGTGTGTGTGCGTGCGCAGACACCCACACACCCACCCTACTCTGTCCCTGCTAGCAAAAGATGTGTTACTTTACTCCTTAAGAACCATTATCATAAAAGGCTGGAAAAACAACAAGAACATGCCACTGACAATTAGCTCCGCAGAGCAGTTTCCCATTGATTTATAATGCTAAACATTTCAGCTTGATCAACCCTCTAGTTAAAAAGGAAAGCGGGTGCAGGGGGTGGGGGGGGAGAGAGCCCTGTTTGCAAATTTTATTTTTTAATGAAATGGGTTTTGTGTCTCTCTACTCCTCCTTTTTTGAAAACAAAAAAGGGGGGGAATGTTTGCCAACTTAAAGGATCCTTAAATATCCTTACCAATATTAGTTATAACCCACCTAGAAATGGCATTTGCATTTTTATAACCTTGTTACTTAAAAGTGAGAGAGGAGAGGGAGAGGCAGGGCGATAGCATTCTCTCTGGGCTTTAATCCCAGCCTGAGCTCTTTATGCTTGAGAGCCCCTTATGATGCTGTAACTAACCTCAAACCTGGAACAGCAGGAGGGCAACAAACCTCAGAATACAGCAATGTCATGCTTTACAGGCATACTCTCCGCAACAGCATGAATGGGGGGGGGGGACCGGTTGCCTAGGAAACACTCTGGTCTTAGTAATTATTACTGTAACTGTCTGCACACCCCACCTATAACAGAAATGAATAATAAATTATCATCACTGACTGGCAGCTTTCTGTTGTGGCTTCTGCTCGCCACTGCTACCTACTGGCATGCAAAATTAATTACAGACAAACAGCAGGGCTGTGATCCCAGGAAGCCAGAGATGCACACCCGAAAGGGAGATTCCCCACCCCACCCCTTTTGCTTGTGATGGAAATCAAACTGTGTATCTGCTGGTGGACCAAATCAAGAAATGTGTGTGGGGGGGAATATACTTTCCCCCCTTTTGTTTTGGTCGAAGCTGTGCCAGAAACTGGAGCCTGGAGCAAGGGCTAAAAGGAGCCTTGAAAGAGCGAGAAACCCACCCCCACCCCAAATGCTGTACCCCCGCTTCCTGGTTTATTTTAATGAGACTCGTGTAGCTTGCCAGTGAGTTATGACCCAAAGTTATTTCAGTTCAGGAAAACAGTTTTTAAAACAGGTTCCTGTCCGTATGAAGACTGGTGGACAGAGAGCATCCTGTTGTCTCATTGTTAAGAGCTTCCCTTGCAAGCTCATTTATTAATTGCATTTTATATCGTGCCTCTCCTCCAATGTTTCCAGGGACACACACATGCCCTGCCCTGCTCCATTTAACCTCACAACCATCGCACAACCAACAATCCTCACAGCTAGGCCCAGGGTTACCTAGTGAGCTCAATGACGGAGTATGAATTCAGCCCAGGTTCTCCCTGATTCTAACCCAACACTCTAACTGCTACACCACACTGCCTCTCTATTTTCAGGTGTGCAATTAGTTCCAAACCAGTCAATAATTTTGGGGGAAAGCTGTCAGAGAGAGAGATCTGTGTCAGAACTATTGGGGCAGGGGAAGTTAACACATCCCCTCTGTTATTTTCCTTTAAACAGATCACAGGGAATGCCTGAAGGCATATGAAGCCTCTACTTTGCTGAAGCTAAGCAGAGCTGGTCAGTGCCTTCGTGACAGACACCTCTTAGGAGAGACAAGTATGCTACCTTGGGTTCCATGATAAAAATCTTCTCCGCGTGCACACACACTTCAAATTATTTGCCCCATTGGTGAAGACTTGCATGTACAGGCTCTGTTGCATCATCTAGAGCAGTGTTTCCTGAACTGGGGTCTCCAGCTGCTGTTGGACTACAACTCCCATAATCCCTAGCTAGCAACACCAGTGATAAGGGATGATGTGAATCGTAGTCCAAAAACAGCTGGGGACCCAAGTTTGGGGACCACTGCTCTAGAATTTGGTGCTTATAATATTGATGGCATTCAGAATTGCTGACAGTCACATTTGTAGCCCACCTTTTCACCCAAAAGTTCATGTACATACAAGGTTCTCCCCTTCCAATTTTACCCTCACAAGAACCCAATGAGGTAGGTTAAGATGAATGATAGCGACTGGCCCAGGGTCATCCCGTGAGCTTCTCACACAAGTTGGGGATTTGAACCCTGGTCTCCCAGGCCCCTGTACAGAACTCTTTAACTACTACACCATACTGACTCTCCTTGTTTACACAGACAAACTTGGGGCTGAGTTTGTCTTTGGCTCCCACTGGGCTTTGCTGTAATGCGACACGGTTTCCAGTTATCCGAATTTGCTATCTTCTCCTCAACATCTTCTCTATACCTGTGTTCATTGTAACCCTACATAAAGAGGACTCTTGTATATTTGATTATCTGTGTATTTGGATAAATGCACATCTTAACCTTCATAAAAAAAATATGCTGGTTAATATTATAGAATCCATCCAGCATGAAATTGCTATAAATAAAACCCTGTCCAGTAGTTTTGATCAATTAAACTCCATAATTAACAAAGATACTCCATTCATCTTAGATTGTCTAATTTGCAGTATAGTATTAAAGGACTTCTACTGGAAGATGAGTTTGTTTAGAAATTAGAACACACTTGGTGATGCTCTGGATTTGATTTAAAAGACACAGTGGGGAGTTGGCAAAATTCACATATCATGGGGTTAATGTGGGTTAGAACGGAGCTATTTGTAATACAAAAATATTGCATACCAAACACACACACAGATTCCTTTTAATCCAAGCTCATATTTTGAAACATAAATCACTGTGTTAAAATGAACAGCTGGAACAGCTGTACGAATCTCTCCCAGAAAGGCACAGAAATATGTTAGCTAGTCTTTGCTCTTTAAAAGATGGATTTGAAAGATGACAGTGTGACTAGTCCTCAAAAAAAAGACAGGGGTGGGGAATAAAACTCATTTGCACACCTGAATGCCATCACATTAATGGAATAAAGCCACAAAACAAACCAATGGATCAGCTAATCCAACCTTCCAACTTGAAGCTTGTCCTTTCTACATGGGGAATAATAATAATAATAATAATAATAATAATAATAATAATAATAATAATAATTTATTATTTATATCCCGCCCATCTGGCTGGGTTTCCCCAGCCACTCTGGACGGCTTCCAACTGAATATTAAGAACAGTACAGCATCAGACATTAAAAACTTCCCTAAAGAGGGCTGCCTTCAGTTGTCTTTTAAAAGTAAAATAGTTGTTTATTGCTTTGACATCTGCTGGGAGGGCATTCCACAGGGCAGGCGCCACTACCGAGAAGGCCCTCTGCCTGGTTCCCTGTAACCTTACTTCTCCCAATGAGGGAACCGCCAGAAGGCCCTCGGCGCTGGATCTCAGTGTCTGGGCTGAGCGATGGGGGTGGAGGCGCTCCTTCAGGTATACAGGACCAAGGCTGTTTAGGGCTTTAAAGGTCAGCACCAACACTTTGAATTGTGCTCGGGAACGTACTCGGAGCCAATGCAGATCTCTCAGAACCGGTGTTATGTGGTCCCGGCGGCCACTCCCAGTCACCAGTCTAGCTGCCGCATTCTGGATTAATTGCAGTTTCCAGGTCACCTTCAAAGGTAGCCCCACGTAGAGCGTGTTGCAGTAATCCAAGCGGGAGATAACTAGAGCATGCACCACTCTGGCAAGACAGTCCGCGGGCAGGTAGGGTCTTAGCCTGCGTACCAGGTGGAGCTGGTAGACAGCTGCCCTGGACACAGAATTAACCTGTGCCTCCATGGACAGCTGTGAGTCCAAAATGACTCCCAGGCTGCGCTCCTGGTCCTTCAGGGGCAGTTACCCCATTCAGGACCAGGGAATCCCCCACACCCACCCGCCCCCTGTCCCCCCCCAAAACAGTACTTCTGTCTTGTCAGGATTCAACCTCAATCTGTTAGCCGCCATCCATCCTCCAACAGCCTCCAGGCACTCACACAGTGAGTGAATATTCCCAAAGAATACCCCTTTACCTTCTCCTGAAAGCCTCCAAAGAAAATAAATTCCACAACTTCCCTAAAAAGCTTGTTCAGCTAATGAATGGGATTATACTGTTCTGAGTCCATGTTGCCTTTTTGATGCCAGAACATCACAGCATTGTTGTTTCGTCGTTTAATCATGTCCGACTCTTCGTGACCCCATGGACCAGAGCACGTCAGGCACTCCTGTCTTCCACTGCCTCCCACAGCTTGGTCAAACTCATGTTCGTAGCTTCTAGAACACTGTCCAACCATCTCGTCCTCTGTCGTCCCCTTCTCCTTGTGCCCTCAATCACAGCATTAGGGGTCTTTACTGATGTACTCTCTCTCCTTAACTTCTCTGCATGTTATTTTCACAACACAGAGGCCACTTTAAAAAGCAGTGCCCAGTTCAAACAACCACGTGGTTATTTTCCTTCCCTGCCAATTCCGTAGTGCTCATATGTCGATAAAAGTGCCGTGGGTGCCAGCACAAAATGGCTGTCACAGACGGCAAAATGAGAAGCATTGGTTTGATAGACAGGTATCTGCTACAAGTTTTACATGGCTGAAATGTAGCCTACTATACAAAGAGTTGCGTCTCTTCCTGGGATCCCACCCACTTTTGGCTCCCCACCCCCTCAATATTGTTGTCAGAGATGGAATGTTCCTCTTGCCCCTCTCAAAAAAAGAGGGGATTTCCCACCCCTGACTTAGTGGGAAGAACTACTGATCATGCAAGGTAGAGCACCCCATTATTCAATGCACTCGCCTCACTTGAGACTCTTGTCCCATGTAAAGCTGCTCCAGAGGGTTGAGGAAGAGTATGGGGGAAATGGCGTGAAGGTTTGCAGAAATCTACATTTAGTCACAGCCTTAAGGTGGAATGTGGGTGGAGGCAGCAGGCAATTAGGCTTTATTGGGTGCTATGAGGGTTAAGAGCTGCACCTAGGACTTCTGTGGTGAAGAACTATACAATGGTTGGCTCCCCAACTTTTTCTTTTTTAAATATAAAATCCAGTTTTTACCCAGCTGTCTCCAACTTTAGGCAAAACACACAGGTTCTCTTGTAAGTTAAAAAAAGGGGGGGATGGAGACACTAGCCAGTTTTTATATTCACAGATCTAGAGATTACTTGTAGGCGCTAATCTAGGTTAAAGCACACATACAACGAAAGCCAAATTGGGTAGCTTTGCCTAACAGTTGGAAGAAACGTTCCCTCAACAGGAGGGCACCCTCAGCAATTCTCTAGTTAGGTTTACCCAAAAGGCAAATCTTTTTCATTTTATTTTACATAAGTAAAAGTACTTATTTTACATGTATCATAGTACCCAGACACTTGATGGTTGAGTGACACTGTTCCTGGCAACCCACCGATCCATGTTTTTAGAGCAATTTTCTTTCAATGAAAGTTTTATAATTGATGTACGTGCAGCCCTAGTTTCATTCAGGAGGAAGGTGGGATACACACTGAAAATAATAGAGTAGTATAAAATATTAAGAATACAAAAAAAAAAATTCAACTATAAATACAAATACTTATTTTGCAATACCAAGGATATCTGAGTGTAGGGAAGAGTTAGGCCCTGTGCCAAAGTTCAGTGTCCTTCCAAGACCAAACTATATTTATTTCTTAAGGGTGCTACTGAAAGTATTTCAGTGTCGAGATTCTTCCATCCTGCTCATACATAAGAGACAAAGTGTATTAGTTCCTCGTATCACAGATTTTGATTTCTATCAAGGGGTTTAGGTTGCTCATTTTTGTTGTTGTTGCCCCTGGTTACACCTATTATTAGAAGCTACTTTTGGATAAATAAAAGCAGAACTACACGTTAACACCTGATACACCGCTCCTACAGTTATGTCACATCAGACTGTGGGTGGGGGTTGTGTGTTTTAATGCCCCCACCATGGTTAAAAACTACATCAACCACCCAACGAAGTATGCACCTAGAAAGGTAGCATGTGAGGGAGAAAGAGAAGCTAGAGCCCTTTCCCCTTATGTTAGCTTTCTATAGACAGGAAATATCTGCTGCGAGGGAGCAAGGCAACCACACAACCCCTATCTGCCGTACGGTCCCAAGAGGGCTGGTACTTCTGAAAAGGTAAATTTCCCCCAAAGATAACGTGGCTCATGGACAGCCCACGAAGTTAGTGCCCACTGCCTGGGACCCTGGAAAAAGAGACGGCAGTAATCTAGGCCAGAGGAGGAGGGGACAGTAGGGGCAAGATGACAGGAGAGGGGAAGAAGGAGCCCATCCACATTATACTATTTGAAACAGATATGGGATGTTTGTGCCCTTTAGCTTAATTTCATGTGAGTGGCCTTCCTCCAAATCTGCTGGTACCCCCTTACTGCTGATAAAGGTAAAGGTAAAGGGACCCCTGACCATTAGGTCTGGTCGTGACCGACTCTGCGGTTGTGGCGCTCATCTCACTTTATTGGCCGAGGGAGCCGGCGTACAGCTTCTGGGTCATGTGGCCAGCATGACTAAGCCGCTTCTGGCGAACCAGAGCAGTGCACGGAAACACCGTTTACCTTCCTGCCGGAGCAGTACCTATTTATCTACTTGCACTTTGACGTGCTTTCAAACTGCTAGGTTGGCAGGAGCAGGGACCGAGCAACGGGAGCTCACCCCGTCGCAGGGATTCGAACTGCTGACCTTCTGATCGGCAAGTCCTAGGCTCTGTGGTTTAACCCACAGCACCACCTGCGTCCCCCTTACTGCTGGTACCTGACTGTAAAAAGATCAGGCCAATGGCCCACCTAGTCCAGCACCTGTTCTCACAGTGGCCAACCACATGACCCAATGGGAAACCCACAAGCAGGACCCAAGCACAAGAGCACTCTCCCCATCTGTGGTTTCCAGAAACTGGCATTCAGAAGCATTGCAGCCTCTGACCGCAGAGGCAGAGCAATTCATCATAGCTAGTGTCCATCAAAAATATCCCCAATGAGACTGTTACTTGCCTGCAACATGGTATCCAGGGCTAGAGATTGCCAACCATGGAAAGCAGCAGGGTCGGGGGGGGGGCGGAATCCAGATAAAGGCAGCTGGAGGGAAGAGGAAAAGGATGCACACACAGCAATTGTACTCCAGGCAAGCCAATGGGATTTACAGCATGTAAGAACAGTTAAGATTGGGGCCCATTTTCTCTAATTAACCAGCTCTGGTAGATTAGATTAGATCTTCAACCCCTTTGTTATTTAAAATACATATTCATAGCACTATATTTTATAGATGTACTGTTCTGGTTACAAAATAGCTCCTACTTTTCTAGGACATAATTTCATTTTGTTTAGCCAAGAATTCATTAAGGAAGCTATAAATAACCTCCTTTAAATATTTAGCCGTGAATAGAGGGTGGACTGGCATTGATGGCTTATTTTAGTACTAACGCAATATGCTTTAGAGCCATAAAATCTACATTTCAGCATGTATCAAGCTAATGATTAACACCTCCAATGAGGTTTGCGATATCCAATTATAGTGTGTGTATTTGCAAGCTTAGGTCCCAAAGAACCCCCCCCCCCCTCACACACACCAAACTTTCCAGTTTGGGAGGGGACACCAATATTCCAGAAAAGCATTGTATGACTTCTGTCCCTACGCTGGCCAGCTGGCCACACAAAAATCACATAGTAGTCAATGTAAAAATAGGTGAATTAGAAGCAGTGCAGGATTTCCCTCCTCTGACCTGATAGACTGATATTAGGATTGTGAATGGCTCTTTTTCATTGTATTATCTTGCCCACACAATGAGATCTGCTTCAGAGATCCTGCTTGCATTTCTGCCAGTAAGGTCAATTAGGTTGGTGAGCAAAAAACACACACCAGGGCCTTTTTAGGGGTTGCCCTGCTGTTACAGAACCCCCTTTTGATTGGATTACACTTGCTTCCCTGCCTTACAGACTTTCAAGTGAGCCTCAAAGACTTATTCCTTAAAATATTGTCTTTCCCTAACAGTTTAACTGACTTATGATGAGATCAGAGTGGCTTTCTCATAGTAAAGTATATCATCTTGATTTATCTATCTGCCATTTATGCGTGCTGCTTTGGGAAGAAATGCCCCTAAAAGGAAGGCTGTAAATATTTTACATAAATAAATAAGAAATAAAAGGACTCATGACATCTGTACACAGCCTTTCTTCCAAAGAGCTCTGAGAGCTATTTTGCCTTACCAACAACCCTATAAAGTTGGTTTGGTTAAGGGAGACCAGGGCTGTGTACAGGCCGCTATTTACTCTGCATCTAGTGTGCTCCCATCGCTATTTGGGGAAATGGAGTATACATGTTAGCTATAATCCATGTCTCTCTTGCAGTTTCTTATGGAATACTGCATTTTGATGCATTTCCCCCCAAACCAACTTCAATCTGAACTGAGAAATACTGACTAATTAGTCTGCCTGTAGCCTCTATCCCGCCCCCAAAAGATGTAATGGCAATTTGAACATCGGTTCCCTAAATCTCACCCAAACACTCTAACCCAGGGGTAGTCAACCTTTTTATACCTACTGCACACTAATGCATCTTTCTTGATGGTAAAATTTCCTTACCACCCACCAGTGTTCGTTGGAAGGATTCAGCTTGTGCTGTAGAACCCCCTACCACCCACCTAGAATCCTGAAACGTCCACTAGTGGGCAGTAGGGACCAGGTTGACAACCCCTGCTCTAGACATTAAACCACACCAACTGTCCAGTAAGATTTGCAGATGCTCCTTGCTTTAAAGACTTGCCCCATATCCTATAGAACATAGAACATAACACATAACGGCCACCAGTCCAGATTGATATTGGCATGCATATGAACAGATTGAATTCCAATCTAACTCACCAGTCCTCAAGCTTTCCATGTCTGGCTGAGTTCTGTAACTAACAGACAAGCAGAAGCCTTCTTAGTAGTCAGGCTCCCCTCTGAGAACCAGAAGCACCCTGTTTTACAAATACAGCAGAACACTCAACTTTTGCTGCACTGTAAAGGTTGTTTAGTACATAAGCAAGTTGGAGTAAACGAATGGGGTATTGGCTGCTGAAGACATTTTACCACCTGAGGCAGAGCAACAAATGGTGTGTCTCCCTCTCCCAATGGTCATGGAACATGGTACTCAAGGCCAGTCATGCTACTTTGTCACCTGAGGCAAGCTCCTCTCCAATAATAAAATACAATAAAAAAAATCAGAACAGCTAAAAGGTTTGCTGCTGTTTCATGACACCCAATATCAGCTGCTTGAAACAGTAACCCCACTCTGCCCAATGGTAGGGCTGGTCCAAGATTATTTAGGAACACAGGAAATTGCCTGGTGTCGGGTCAGATCAAACTATTTCTCCATCTTATTCTGACTAGCTGCATGCAGCATTCCAGGTTCTTGGGCAAAGGTCTTTCCCAACACCTAATCCATTTAGGTGCCAGGGGTTGGACCTGGGACATTCTGCACGAAAAGTGTGCTTGACAACTGAGCTGCAGCGATTCCCTTTGCCTACCGTGACTAAATTCCGGGGGGGGGGGGGGGGGACAAAAAACAAGTGTAACATGGAAAAGTGAACCAAGCTGAAAGGGGAGAAAGATAATTTGCTATTTTGCTTTCATTTTGTTTATTTATTGGACTCATAGTTAGGCCCACAGCTGTCAGGGCAACTAACACTACACAAATTTTTACTCCCACCCGTTTGCCTAGGCTGCTGCTCCTGCAAGACATACTGTATAGGCCTTGGTTTTGAAAGCTGAGAGGGAAGTCCCCTTGTGAACCAGATCTGGTTGCTTCCCAGTTCATGAAAGAACTGAAGCAGGTGGTCTTGTATGGATATTGCAGCCAGCTCATTGATTTGTGCTTGGATGGCAATAGGAAACTAATGCAACACTTGCTTGTTCTTAGAAAGGTACGTGGACTAAAATCCTGCAACCTGACCTAGTGCCATTTGCTGCAGGCAGGATGCTGCCACAGTGTGCAGCTGGATGACTGGCCTGATAGACTGCTTCCTTTTGATTACATGTCCATGCTGTGTCTTGTATTCAAGTTGCAAACTCTGAACAATAACGGCACAGGGTCGATTGCTTCCTGGAACAGCCCACAACAACAGAATCACATTTTTGAATGCACAATGGAAGGGGAGGATCTCTTTGGGGCTAAACCTCCTTTAGTTTAGGGTTAAGCTCTTCTCCCCATGAGCACGTAATTTCCATTGACGTTAATAGGTGTTTCATACACAAAGAAAAGAAAAGAGAGTAAAGGGCTCTGTATTGGAAAGGTCAGAGAACATGCTCAAGGAATTTGGAACTGAGAAAATGTTTCAACTCCACTGTATATAATAACCCAAAGGAGAATGCTTTCAACATTTCAGATTTTTTCTTTTTCTTTTACTTGAAAAGTGTAATTTTACAAAATACCATTTTTTCCATCAAAGAAACATCCCTGCAAAGTACGCGAACACAGCGTTCTGTTTCATAGAGTTTATACAAGTTATCAGAGGTTTTATGCTAGTAGGAAAGAAATGATTCGTCAGCACAGACACCTAAAAGCAAACCCTACAAAACAATGGGGGATATGAGCAAGTCTTAAACGCTAAAGCAAGTCATGAAATATAATTGTTGGCTCTATTTGAAAGTTGCAAAGTTTCTTTCAAACGACCCATATGGTATGTAGAACATCACATCTGGTACAAAACTGCCTGTATTTAGGTTTAAACACACACACACACACACACACACACACAGCCTTATGAAGATTATTCTTTTGAAAATTATTCCAAGTGCTGTTATCGTAAGGCAAACATATACAAAGGTGCTGACTGCATACAGGGATATTAAGAAAATAAGAAGAATTTTGAAGTGTTTTTTCACCGATTTTTTTTAAAAGAAATATCATCAACAGAGGTCTAAACATGAACAGTATCAAATCAACGCAGCCTGCCGTTTTAAACTTCCATTGTCTAAGCAGAAACTAGGTTTTCTGTTGCATTCTGGCAGCTTTGAATTTTGAAACCCTCTTTGTAGTTTCTTCTGAAGCTTCAGAAAGAACTTCCTCAGATTTTCGCTCCAGAATGGTAGGCAGGGCAGGGTGAGCGATTACTGGGTGTGGTGCTGAAGCAGGAGACAAAGGCTCCTTCTCGACAACAGTCCCCGAGAAAGCCTACAAGGAAAGGAAACCTTGAAAGTAAGCTTATAGGTTACAAAGTGTATTAAAATCACTCTCTCTTTTAGTCAAAAATACAGAAAAAAACTCCACAAAACCAACAGCAACTCCCTGCAAAAGAAAACTGTCTAGCTTCCTCAAAAGAAAACCAGAAGGAGTGCTAGTGTTCTAAGGAGAGATATTCATACCTCTATGTACGTTTTGGAATAAGAAAAAAAATGGTCTTCAAGAACATAAAAACAGATGATGCAATAGTAAATTTCAGCTCTGCAACTGATACAACTTTGCAGATTTGGGGCCTGTCAACATTTCAATCATATTGCACTTTCAAGGTTTCATATTGTGCCTCCTTTAACTGCTTCAAGCTGACACCTGGTTTACGAACTACAAACTATTTTGCGTGCTGACATGTTTCCCCCCTGTCAACATCATCACAACAGTTAAGTAATATTTTATAGAAAGTGGCAGACAAGCTCAATATATTTTTAAATGCCAGAAGACTGCGAGGTACATTAGGGAATTGTCCCCTTGCGGACTGCCTTATGTTAACTTATCTGGAGGCATCTGGCTGTCCGCTCCAGGAAAGGGGTCCCTGGATCAGCTGGTCATTTTAGCCTGATCCAGCATGGCTCTTCATATAGTAGGCAAGATGTGAACAAAATGCTAAATCACAGATTTCCATTGGTCACTCATAGGAAGCAAGGCCTAATCTAAACCCTCTCTTTTCCCGTTGTGATTATGTGCCTCTCCCAATGAAAAAGTCTCTGTGCCTCCACTCCTTGTGCTGCTATTAGAGGTGGGTGTCCTCTGAGCAACTTACCCTGCTGCCAGAGTATCCCTTTTTTTCCTGGCCCCTTTGATCCATTTGCCCTCGAGAACAAGGCAAGAGAGAGTGCAGAACTCTCCAGTTTCTTACTAGTTGAGGAGGAAATCTCAACTAAATCCTAAGTAAACGTACTTCCCCTGAAATGGTGGTGGTTACTTTCCAGTAAATGCATCTAGGATGGAAGTGCCAAGGTTCACAAGAGAGTGTTTTATAAATGGTTTACCTGACTTAGGAAAGAGCACTGACAGAGGCACCTGTGCTCTAATCAGACTGACATGGGGAAAAGGCTGCCTTTGTGAAATGCCCCCGGCATGCCTTAGTCAGAAAGAGAATAGTGTGCCTGTAGATGAAGGAATGCACATTTTTGTTGTTCTGCCCAAGGAATAAGCTGGTGACAGCTAAAGAGACAATTTACGAAAAATGAAATCAACATTAATAAGATTTCTAATTTGTCCTAATGTTTTCTCCTAAAAAGAAACAATAAATGAAAGAACCCTCTCTCTGTACCTCATACAATCCTGATAATGGCAATGGTTTTTTTGAAAGATGCTCCTGCTCCCCCTCTTCTTCCTCCACTAAGATTCCTTCGCTGTTATCACTGTAGGTACTTTCATCATAGCTCACACTCCGCAGAATTCCTCGTCTGTCATCAAACTCAGCAGTGCTGCTCTCACTGGTATCACTACAAACACTGTTCTCACGGCTTCGAGACTTCAAAATTGATTTACGAGGGACATACTCTCCATTCACAACATCAACAAAGACTCTGCAAAAGGAAAATGTTAGCTTTAATAAACCATGTGAGAAGGGGGGCAGAGAACCACATGACAAATTCACAATAATTTCACTGTCTTTGGTACAAATTAATTATGATGACTTTGCCTAGTCAACTTTCTTACTGAACTCTTGTAAAAGATGCAAGGTAGGTGGATTACATTCAGCAACACAACAGTTACCCTGCCCCTTTTGAGTGGCTACCTATCACATTTCTTCAGGAGTGAACATCCTTATTAGAGCTTTACAAAGACTTGTATTTTGCAAAATGAAACTGGACACCACCTGAAGGAACCTTTTTATAAACTGACACTGTTTTTGCTTTTAATAACCAGATTTGACTTCAAATTATCTATCATGCTCAAGAGAATATAATGTGTGGTTATTGAAGTGAAAGAAGATCTGAAAAACTTGTGAGCTTCACAGGCTTGGCAGAGGGTGGAGTGAGATACAGAGACAGAGAGAGATCATGGGTCCACCAAGTTCTGTATTGTCTATATTCTTGCTAGCAGTCTCTCTTCAATGTCTCAGGGTTTTTCCAAGCATCATCTACCTCCAACCCTTAATGCAGCCTTTCCCAGCCTGATGTCCTCCAGATGTTGTTGGACTACAATGCCCATCAGCCCCAGCCTCCATGCTCAATGGTTAGGGATGACGGCACTTGTAATCCAGCAACATCTGTCAGGAATCTGCTTGAAGAAGGCCGCTTTAACAGGAGATATTGAATACTGAACTGGAACTTGTGGCATGCAAAGCATAAGCTGCTGTAAAGTCATGGGATGTTTTCTCAGTAGCTTTGCCATGGGTATGATCAGTTGCCAATAAAGTAAATCACTTTAGAAGAATAAGGAACATGCCACCCCAAAGTAGTTTAGAAATTTTTCAGCTCTGAGAATTTCTGCATTAATACACTCACAGGCAGATGTTTTGTTTTTATATGAAGTGATATGAAAACAATATGAAAACATTAATAGAAGTAGCAATTAAAAACAATATGAAAACATTAATAGTAATATCTGCTAAATGCCCTAAGTAGGTATAGCAGCAAAATGAAACACAAATTGATTGTTTTTGCAATTTTCATAATGGCCAAGCCATTTTTAAGGAACCATTTAACTGAATAATTGAATAATTGTCAAATATGAATAATACAGAATAAGTGAGATATTCCTACCAGGTGCAATTTGGCATACAAAAGGTTCAGGAATACATTATATAATTTATATTAATTACATGGAATTAAATAGGATTAATTATTAGCTGTGGCCCTCTGGCTCTTGGTAGATTACCAACTGTTCTAGAGCTATACTATGCAAAATGAATCACACCCCACCAAACTGTTCTTACTACAGGTGCCATACCGATAAATGTCTGCTGGTGTTTTGATGCTGGGCAGTTCTGTAGCTGAGTGCCCATTGCCATTGCTATTCTTTCGCTTGCGTTTTGCCTCTTCTTTCTTCTCACTGAATTTCAAAGTAGTATTTTTTCCTGTGTTTATTCGTACCTGAGGCGGAAATAAACATTAGTCATAAATAATCAGACTTTAATCAAGCAAAGACAGCAAAATATCATTCTTTAATCAGCTGAACAAACAAAATATTAAAGTCTATGGAACCCCCATATATAGGGGTGGTTTTGGCTGCAATGCTAAACTGTGGTTTGCTGTTGCCTGAATAAGCCTTGGGCTTGTTTGCTCCTACCCATCCACTCCTCTTTGGCATAGCTGTGAGAGGTTAGAAGCTTCTGATTCTGTTTTCAGCTAACAGTGGTTTGTTATGTGTGGACCGAGAAGTGTGGTTAGTCTTAACCACAATTTGTCATGGGTAACTTCAAACAAGCCAATTTCAAACCATTGTTTCTGAAGCTGGCTTGTTTAAACTAACCATACTTACATTTAACCACACTTCTGGGTTTGGATGACATAGCAGGCTGTAGTACACCACAAGATAGCAAAATCTAGACGCACCTGGGCTCCCTTGTTTAAGGTGACCTGAGATGCACCACTAGCCATAGGGAAATCCACTATGAAAAATCTAAATAAATTTCAAAACACTAATTCTATTCAGGGCTATAACCTAAACCAAATTTAAACAAAATTGTTGTTCATCAGCTATGAGAGAAAGCAGCAAAGGGTTAACTCTTCTTCTCAGTCAGAAGGCTGGGGCAAAAAACCTGGATGTCCTAACAGGAGAGGCAACTCTTCTCATTTCACTTTCTGCCTCCAATTTAAATCTGGGAACAAAGCCAGCCTTTTAAAGAACAGCTCCAATATACCTTCCCCATCTCTCCTTAATTATCATATATGGAGTAGGAAGGAAACATTAGACCAGCACTGATCTGTTCTCGTCCTCAGCACTGATCTGTTCTCGTCTCAGCAATATGGCAGGAAGAGAGAAGAGTGTCCAGGCTTCTTGGGATATACCAATGCAAATCTGCAGAGGTTTAGAAAAGAGTTGTAGTACTAACAATTTTTTTCTCAGGCATGGGGATAGCCTATGAGTGATGGGATCCTGCCTCCACCAACACTGAGGGCAAACTGTTCTATCCTGAACTCTTTCTGTGGATAACTTAGTCATCTTTCTGTGGATAAGCTGGGTTAACATCTCCAAAGAAAAGGTGGAGTAATGGGATTTCTTCAGTCTTTCAGCTCACCCTGGAGTTTACATTCTAGATGCCAAAGTGTAAGAAAATGCAATAAACAGCATTACCATCACACTCCATCAACATCCAATCATACCAGGTCCTAGGTGTACCTAGGTGTCCTTCTGACTACTCTTTCCAATGACCTGAACTTGGTAGGGATCCTCTTCAGATAGAAAGCAAAGTTTGCCTTATCTTTTAAATGAAGAGGCATAATCCCATTTCTTGCCCTCAAAGCCTACTGAGCAGAAAGGACATTCCTGGTTAAGTCCATTTCCCATTTTACCTAAAGCCAACAAGATTTTAAACAGTTTTGGGTAACATGTAGATTTTAATACCATATTCTTTTCACGTGTGATCTTTTTAAGTTTGAAAGCAAAGAGTTTAGATTAGATATGCAAAAGCCCCCCTTTTACCTAATCATTTCATGAGAATACAACATTAGTTAGAACCCTAAATAAGCCTGGTCTCTCGACATGTAAAAGTAGCAGCGTATTACGCAAGAAAAGCATTACAAACTGACAATTCAACAATCTCCATAATATGAATTCAACAATCCTTGCAATACAAACCCTTTTAGGTTCCACAGTATGAGAGAAATATATTGTCGGTACGGCGTGCTCAGCAATGGCTGAATCATCCTGATCATCATCACTGCAATAATGATTTGGGCCATTAAGCTGGTCTCTGAACACTTCTGAGTTGGTTACTTTTTCCTGGAAGTTGCCCTGAGTATTAGGTTCTTCCCCCCTATCGGCCATATTCACATCTGTCTTTTTTTCTTCTCTCTCTTCTTCAGAGGAGGAAGTGTCTTCTCCATTTGCCTCAACAGCATCAGAGACCCTAGTGTGGGGATGGGGAAGGATGAAATTCAGTTCCAGTTCAAAGCCATAGAATAAGCATTTAGCTGATGCTTGGATATTTTTAGGGCTTTCCCTTCTTTTGCAAGATATGGACAACTATCTTATTTTTACAAACACCAAAGAGTAGCATATGCACCAGAGGCACACTTGGTTTGTACTGGAAACTGGACTTCTAGTGTTGCAGCACTGATCTGCTATAATCAGTTAGAAGCTGAAATTTGACAAGTAGACTGGACTTAACTGTCAGGGGTCCTTTACCCTTTACCTTTTTTTAACTTGTTACTTATGCAGATACTAAAGACTTTTTTCTTTTCTTTTTTGGTTAAGATAGCGTTCCCTGAAGCATGATCAAGTCTTTTTATGGAATATTAACTGTACAATTGTAGAAATGCTTTTATTGTTTTAGACTTTCTATATTTTGTACTATCGCTCATTTTATCTTATTATACACTGCTTCAGTAGGTTCTGGCTGTGAAACGGTTTATAAATCTGCAAAATAGAGCAAATAAACAAATAATACCCAGTTTCTTGTTTACCATGTTGGCCAACCAGATGCCTCTGGGACAGTCACAAGCAGTACATGGAGGCAACAGTTCTCTCTTGTTGCTCCCCTGCTTACTCTCCTAAAACGAAGAGGCTTCATATAGCCATCCTGACTAGCAGCCACTAACAGACTTGTTATGATTTCTAATAGTATGCTCTGCTGCTGTGGTGAACAATGAGGACGTCCATGCCATTATTTCCAATGTCACCAATTGTTCCTATGTACCAAGAAACCACCAAAAACTTCCAATTATTAGCTTGAGGGGAAATCTCATGAGGTTTTATTACAATCGAGCAGTATACAAATTTTGCTAAGTAAATGTTAAGTAAAATTACTGAAGGTTTTTTAAAAGTTTGCCCCCCCCAAAAAAAACCTACCTACTCCACATATATTTTGGCACTTTTTGCCCACCAATTTCTTCTTATTACTTTCTAATACAAGTTAAATCCAGCTACCTGATGGTTCTGGAACTTTGGCTGCTGCGTGATCCAATCTCATCCTCAAGACTCATCTCAACTCTTTTATGGCACAGTGCTTTGAATTTATTTGACTGTGCTTTAAGTACAACTAAGCAACTGTTGTTTTCTTTTAGAAAGATGTTGTAAACTCAATCCTGGAATTCCAGTATGGTCAAAGGCTCTACCTGCACTACTATGTTGTAACAGTTTACTTCCCCTGAACGGTCATTCCTTTCTCCCTATAAAGAATCACGGGAATTGTTGTTTGGTGAGAAACTTTAGGAGTGACCATGGCTCAGTGGCAGAGTATACACTTTGCAGAAGGTCCCTGGTTAAATCCTTAGCAACTCCATTTAAAAGGATTTAGTAGCAAGAGATGGGAGAGAATTCCGTATGACCCCCTGGAGAGGCATTTTCAATCTGAGTAGACAATACTGTGGTAACTGGATACATAATGTGACCTGGTATAACAGAGCTTCCTATATTCTCTATGTTCTCAGTGTCCTCCGCTTCACAAAATTACAAATCCCATGGTTCCCTCAGCGGAATGAATTACTGTAAAACTAATTTAAGTCTATGGTGAAAATATGTGTCAGCCAGAAGTGTGAGCCAGAAGATTCCACACTTACTACTTAAATGATTACATTCTGCTGTCATTCAAATTGGGGTGGGGGATCAGGAAGTAAAGGGGATGGAGAAAAAGTTTAATGCCCAACACTTTTTGGACTCCTTGGGAACTTCATTTGGGTGCTCCAAACGCTGACGTTCAATCTCTTGTTATATTGTCTCTACTCTCCTTCTGCCGTAGCAGGAAAGTGGGGACAGTATAACATTGCATTTTTTTCCTCCTACCATTTTTCTGTCTGCTCCCTCCTTCCCCAATTTTCCTGGGATTTCCCTTTTTTCACTATCAAAGTGACTAAAATGGGTAAATATATATTTCTGTTTATGCACATCAGTACCCAAGCCAAATCTACTGTATTTGCTGGTCGATTTGTTTTTATTTAAGCAGCAACCTCATCCTGTAACAAAGGAAGATTACAGAAGTTCAGGTTTTCCAGATGAAGAAAAGAACTTTGAAACTTTCTTTTTGGTGTGATTGGAAATGGAAAATGTTGCAGAAGCAGAAAGTCATGAGACTGTGGGTATAATAATCACAGAATGTCAGATATACAAAATGCAACACTGCATATGGGATTGCAATGCACTATAAATTTGGGTCAGGCTTTGTTCACCAAAAAGGAAAGACCAGGGAGAGTGTTTCTAAGTGCTAAGCATAATTCTGTAGCCAGTCCTAGACTCAGAGAGAATTTCAATGCATGAGATAGTGTTCAAAATATGCAAGTTTGACAACAACGGAAACACAAATCACCAATGTCTTTCCCTGTTTGAGAACCCAGACTTGATTAAGTGGAAAAGTTTGACTCAATAAATATCCAAGCTTCAGTCCTACAAATTCTCACTTCTTTTGAACAGAATGCTCCAACCAACAACTGTTAAGATACCTGTCAAGTTCACCAAGTATCTCTTCTTGTCTCTCTAGTTCATCTAGTCTGGCCCAAAAGTCTTCCTCCGATTTCAAGTCCTCACTGGATTTTTCGCCAGTTCCATTTTCTTGAAGATTTGCCTCAAAAGCAAATGTTTTTGGTTTAGAATGAGGTTTGTGAGCAATTCTGTGTTTTCCTGTGTAATAAACAAAGCAAGAGATTTTTAAAAAAATTATATTACCATCATAATACAAAGGAAAGGAAAGGAAGCAAAAAGGCAATTGTAATGAAGGACTTTGGATAAAAAACATTAAAAAAATGTTTCAAATTACTACTAAAGTTTTAAGTAGCACCAATGAACTATATAATTGTCGCATAGCAAAAAGTACCTGATGTTTATCCAAATGCCAAAATACATGCCACCACCCCCCAACCCCCCCCCCCCCCCAGGAAAACAGCATTTCTGGGATATTTTCAATGTAGTAACTTTACATCTGCTATATCAGAAGATAAAAAGCTGCCTTATATTAAGTCTGCCCACAGGTCCATCTAGTCCCATGGTGTCTACACCAGTGTTCTTTTGCCTTGGGTCCCCCAGATGTTGTTAAGACCACAAGTGCCATCACCCATGACTGTTGGCTAAACTGGCTGGGGATGGTACGAGTTGTAATCCAACAACAGCTGCGGATCCAAGGCTGAAGGATCCACAATGGCTCTCGGGTATGTGAGAGTTTCTTCTTTATTCCTTAAACTCTCTACAGTAGATGTTCATTTGCTGCTACTGGACTACAACTGCCATTGCCCTTGACTATTATTCATGCTGGCTAGGGCTAGCTAGCCACCCCTCCTTTATAACATACTCCAGTGTGTATTGGGGAAATGATGAAAAACTGTATAACAAGTATGTCTGAGAAACTTATTCTGGACTCTTCAAGGAAGAGGCACAAAAATTCTATTTATTTTAGCTTGGTTATAAGGGCATCACATTAAATGATGCATGTGCCTCAGTTTATAAATGTATCTTGCCATTTTCAGAAGTGCCTAGAGAAACATAAACTTACACACTAAGTCACTACATTAAATTGGAGACCATTTGGTTTTCGTATTAGAAAAAATAATATAAATGTGAAACACAGATCCCACAATGGTTGAGAACATTTTAAAACCGCACACTCACCTTTTGCTTCAGTGCCATTACTTTCAGCAACTTCTCTTATATCCACAAAATCACCTGCTGCCTAATTGGAAAAAAATGTTAGAGTTATCAAGTATATTTGATAGTAACTACTTGCTAAGCATTCACATATCTGGTTAGCTAGTGGTAAGTGAGCTTTGGACTTCTGTGTCACAAATGGCAGTTGCCCATGCTATGTAGCAAGCAAAATGAGGGGAGTTTTGAAATAGTTTGTGGTATGACATGGGATGGGTTTGTTTCTGATCTTCAAAGACTAAGGTTATAAATCCTTCTGGGTCCATGCCAGTCTTAACAGCTCCTGGTCCT